>NW_027699287.1:0-347 GCF_054177405.1 Leptonychotes weddellii | reverse complement strand
GGTCTTCACAGGGAGTATGGCCCTACCAACACTTTGATTTTGGATTTCTGGCCTCCAGAATTATGAGAAAATAAATGGTACTTCGTTATAACAGCCCTAGGAAATAATACAGTTGATGTTTGAACAACTTTGCGGATCGGGGCGGGGTGGGTAGTTGGTTAACAGCACTGATGTTGCCCTCACCCACAATTGAATATCTGAGTATGACTTTTTTTCCAGATACAATTTAAAAAAAAATTATTTAAATTCAATATCTGAGTATAACTTTTAACTCCCCCAGAACTTTACTAATAATGGAAATGGTTGATTAACACCTATTTTGTATGTTATATGTATTACATGCTGTA
>NW_027699286.1:0-347 GCF_054177405.1 Leptonychotes weddellii | reverse complement strand
TACCTTGCTGACCTCGCCCACCCAATTTTCCGGCAAACTCGGTTAGCATCTAATTATAGATCACTTCTACAATACTGTGTATTAATGAGCAGATTATATAGCCGGGGTTGGGGGAATTCTTAGTGGTGAAGTTTTTCCATGGCAGAAAATGGGGTGAGATCTCATGCCCATCTTGGGGACTATTGGTAAGGGAGGGGGGGTCCTAGGAGGAATAAAGTCACACACACACACACACACACACACATCCCTGCTAACACCTCATTCCCTCACTCAACACACAGTTCCTGGGCATGAGTTTGGTGTGGGGAACCTGGGGACACAGGGCTCTATGAGATACAGCCCTGCTG
>NW_027699285.1:0-347 GCF_054177405.1 Leptonychotes weddellii | reverse complement strand
GAGTCTGCTTCTCCCTCTCCCACTCCCCGTTTGTGTTCCCTCTCTCGCTGTGTCTTTCTCTGTCAAATAAATAAATAAAATCTTTAAAAAAAAAAAACAAAAAAAACCATGATTTCTTGAGAGTCCTGGGATATCCACTCTATCGTTGTTATTTTGCCTCCTTATCATAAATGTCATGGGAAGCTGGTGCAGTAAAACCACCTCGGCAGTAAAATACAGCTCTATGTCTGTTTAAGTGCAAAGACTGAAACAGGTTTTTCCCAATTGATTGTCTCAATCTCAAGGAAAATTATCTTTTTTAAAAGCTGTCACTACCTTTGACTTCTGAGTCAAGAACGACTTTTAAA
>NW_027699284.1:0-347 GCF_054177405.1 Leptonychotes weddellii | reverse complement strand
AATAGGACTCATGTCTGGTGTGACTCTATATCATGGGGATCTCTCTGACCCAGTGACTAAGGGTTTGGGTCTGGAGCCAGCTTTACCAGTCTCTAGCCGTGTGATTTGTGCAAATTCCTTAACCCCTTTGACTCATTTTGCTCAGCCACAAAAATGGGAGAGCACCTACCTTGTTGGGTTTGAGGATTAAAGGGCATAGAGTTTGCAAACCTTTGGCATGATGTTGAGCATGGTGGAAATGCGTGGTGAATGCCGGCCGGCCCTTCTCATCCGTTCCCAGTCAGCAATTCTGGCCAAATGTATCTCAGCATTTCTTAAGCTTATCTCTTCCTCTCATGCCTACCATC
>NW_027699283.1:0-347 GCF_054177405.1 Leptonychotes weddellii | reverse complement strand
AAAAAAAAAAAAAAAAAAAAGTAATATGCTTGATGGAGAATTTAAATTACCGGTCATAAAGATACTCACTGGACTTGAGAAAAGAGTGGAGGACCTCAGTGAGACTCTTAACAAAGAGATAGAAAACATAAAAAACCAATCAGAGATAAAAAAAAAAACCTCTATACCTGAAATTAAAAATACAGTAGACTAGAGGAAGCAGAAGAAAAAAAATCAGTGACCTAGAGGACAGAGTAATGGAAAGCAATCAACTTGAACGGGAGATAAAAAATAATAATAAATGAGGGTTAAGGTAGCTCAGTGACACCATCAAGCATAACATTTGCATTGCACGGATCCCAGGAGAA
>NW_027699282.1:0-347 GCF_054177405.1 Leptonychotes weddellii | reverse complement strand
AGTGGCTGCACCAGCTTGCATTCCCACCAACAGTGTAGGAGGGTTCCCCTTTCTCCACATCCCCACCAACATCTGTCATCTCCCGACTTGTTAATTTTAGCCATTCTGACTGGTGTGAGGTGATATCTCATTGAGGTTTTGATTTGGATTTCCCCGATGCCAAGCAATGTTGAGCACTTTTTCATGTGTCTGTTGGCCGTTTGGACGTCTTCTTTGGAAAAATGTCTGTTCATGCCTTCCGCCCATTTCTTGATTGGATCATTTGTTCTTTGGGTATTGAGTTTAAGGAGTTCTTCATAGATTTTGGATACTAGCCCTTTATCTGATATGTCATTTGCAAATATCTT
>NW_027699281.1:0-347 GCF_054177405.1 Leptonychotes weddellii | reverse complement strand
AAATTCAAATTACAAAAGTAGTGCATGCTTGTCATTATAGTTGAACAATCCAAAACTTAATGAAAGAAAAGTTAACAAATGCACTGTTTTCCACTACCAGGAGGTAATCACATTAACAGCTCTGTACCCCTCCACATATTTCTCTGATGATACAAGCAGATATCCACATATCTGAGGCTTTTACTTTGTGCTCTTGCAAGGATAGGATAATACAACTCATAATACTCATAAACTTAGAGACATCTCTTTGTATACATAGGTTAATCACCTTTTTAATAACAGCATAATAGTCCATAGTATGGACATGTCACCATTTATCCAGTGTTTTCACTCTTTTTTTTTTTTTT
>NW_027699280.1:0-347 GCF_054177405.1 Leptonychotes weddellii | reverse complement strand
GGGCTGTTCCCCGGTGCTGGATGTTCCTACTAGGCTTCCCTGCCATGAGAAGGAGCCCCAGCGAACAATACAACAACAGAAACAGCACGCCAAACTCACAGACAGCTGCCATTTATCGAGTCTTCGGTGATGTTCCCCTACGTCATCTTTTTTAAATGAAATTATTTTTAATTGTGGTAAAATGCACATAACATAAAATTTGCTGTTTTGGCTCAATGCACAGTTCAGGGGTACTAAGCACATTCACACTGCTGTGCAGCCGTCCCACCATCCGTCTCTAGAACTGTCCAAGGTCGCAAATGGAAACTGTCCCCCCTGAGACGCTGACCTCATCCCTCCCCCAGCCC
>NW_027699279.1:0-347 GCF_054177405.1 Leptonychotes weddellii | reverse complement strand
TAAGTTGTGCTGAGGTTTTCTGTTAGCTATTTAGCCCAACCACTTTCTTTAAGACCATAATGCAGTTTTAGGCCACAAAATAATAATAATAATAATAATAATAATAAATAATATTATTATTATTTTTCTTTTATCTTTTAGTAGTTTACTAGAAGAGAGATTACTGGAATTATTGATAGTAATAGTATAATCATGGATCCTGCCTTAACCAAGGGGTTTACAAATCAATAGACCTATGTGAATTATCATATGCAGACATATGATACACATAGTAGTTACTGATATTTTTTAAATAAATGACTAAACAAATTAATGAATAAAACCATAGATATTACTAGAAATTTAAA
>NW_027699278.1:0-347 GCF_054177405.1 Leptonychotes weddellii | reverse complement strand
GTTAAGTGAAAAAAGACCTACTGTGATATATATTATTTGCATAACACCAGAACAATAAAAATGCCTAGAAAAAAAACCAGGAGGAAATACTGGCCCCAAAATATTAGTAATATTTGGGTTGGGGGGATATGTGAGAATTTTTCCTCTTCATAATTTATTTTTCATATTTTTTATAATCAATTTTTATTTTTTTATTTTTTTTTTTAATTTTTTTAATTTTTTTTTTTTTAAAGATTTTATTTATTTATTTGAGAGAGAGAGAATGAGAGAGAGCAAGCACATGAGAGGGGGGAGGGTCAGAGGGAGAAGCAGACCCCCTGCTGAGCAAGGAGCCCGATATGGGACTC
>NW_027699277.1:0-6439 GCF_054177405.1 Leptonychotes weddellii | reverse complement strand
GTTGACTGTTTCCTTTGCTTTGCAAAAGCTTTTTATCTTGATGAAGTCCCAATAGTTCATTTTTGCCCTTGCTTCCCTTGCCTTTGGCGATGTTTCTAGAAAGAAGTTGCTTCGGCTGAGGTCAAAGAGGTTGCTGCCTGTGTTCTCCTTTAGGATTTTGATGGACTCCTGTCTCACATTGAGGTCTTTCAACCATTTGTTTTGTTTCTTAAATTCCACATACGAGTGAAATCATATGGTATTTGTCTTTCTCTGACTGACATATTTTGCATAGCATAATACTTTCTAGCTCCATTCATGTCATTGCAATTGGCAAGATTTCATTCATTTTTATAGCTGAGTAGTATTCTAATGTATAATATATACCACATCTACTTTACCCATTCGTCAGTTGATAGACACTTGGGCTATTTCCACAATTTGGTGATTGTAAATAATGCTGCTATAAACATCAGAGTGCATGCATCCTTTGGATTAGTATTTTTGTATTCTTTGGGTAAATACCTTGTAGTGAAATTGCTGCATTGTAGGGCGATTCTATTTTTAACTTTTTGAGGAAACTCCATACTGTTTTCCACAGTGGCTGCACCAGTTTGCATTCCCACCAACAGTGGAAGGGAATTCCCCTTTCTCCTCATCCTCATCAACACCTGTTGTTTCTTGCATTGTTCAGTTCAGCCATTCTGACAGGTGTGAGGTGGTATCTCATTGTGGTTTTGATTTGTATTTCCCTGATGATGGGTGATGTTGAGCATCTTTTCATGTGTCTGTTGGCCATCTGTGGGTCTTCTTTGGAAAAATGTTTATTCATATCTTCTGCCCACTTTTTAACTGGAATATTTATTTTTTGGGTACAGAGATTTATAAGTTCTTTATGTATTTTGGATACTAACCCTTTATCAGACATGTTATTTGCAAATGTATTCTCCCATTTCATGGGTTGCCTTTTAGTTTTGTTGATTATTTCCTTTACAGTGCAGAAGGGTTTTTTTTATTATTTTGATTAAGTCCCAATAATTTATTTTTGTTTTTGTTTCTCTTGCCTCAGGAGACAAATCTACAGTCACTACAACCTATGTCAAATAAGTTACTGCCTGCATTCTTTTCTAGGATTTTTATGGTTTCAGGTCTCAAATTTAGATCTTTCAACCATTTTGAATTTATTTTTTGTATGGTGTAAGAAGATGGTCCAGTTTCATTCTTTTGCATGTTTTCCCAACATCATTTGTTGAAGACACTGTCTTTTTCCCATTGGATATTCTTTCCTGTTTTGTTGACAATTAATAGACCATGTAGTTGAGCTTCATTTCTGGGTTTTCAATTATGTTTCATTGATCTATGCATCTATTTTTGTGCCAGTACCATACTGTTTTGATTACTGCAGCTTTGTAGTAACACATGAAGCACAGATTGTGATGCCTCCAGCTTTGCTTTTCTTTTTCAAGGTTGTTTGGGGTGTTTTGTCTTCCATACAAATTTTAGGGTTGTTTCTTCTAGGTCTATGAAAAATGCTGTTGATATTTTGATAGGGATTTTATTAAATGTGCAGATTGCTTTGGATAGTATAGACATTTTAACTATATTTGTTCTTCCAGTCTCTTAGGATACAATTTGAATTAATCATGTAACAAACATTTAATTGTATAACTATGGACGGTTGCTATGTTATAAACAATAGAGAAGACTGGAAAAACCAACGAGATTGCTCATAACTTACAGAATCTCTTATCAGAGTTGCAGTAGAAATATTTGCTTTATTCAACAGACATTATGACCTTCCCACCTTCATTGTTATTCTGAAAGAGAATTGTTCTCTTACAAATGATGTGATAATTCCTACATATTTCTATTTAATGGAAAACAAAAGAGATAAAAAGACATCATTGCTTCACTCAAAACTCTCATAAGATCAACAACAAATAATTCTCCTATTAAGACTTATCTAGTAGAGATACCTGCAGGCATGTCCATAGACATTTCACAAATTTAGTGTAACATGAAGTCTTTACATGTATTTGTTTGTTAATCTTTCTCAGGGCCAGGCCTTATACCATAGAGAGAGGAAGAGAGTGAGATAAGAAAAAAAAAATGCCATCCATTCTTGATGGGCCAATTATTCATTGACAGAGACAATGGAAATACAATAATTAGGCACAATATCTACCATCAAATTTTGAAGAGTTATGTCAAAATATAACTTAATTCAGATAATTGTTGATACCAAGTATAGAAATTGAATGAACAATGTATATATTGTAAAGCATATGAAATCATATTATTTTAAATTAATCATAATTATATCAGCATTAAATCAATCATATGAAAGAGTGGCCAAAAAGATGCAATGTCTTGAGAAAGTTCGGTAACAGTATGTTAAAACTAAGGGTAAATTATCAGGTTTCTAATTCCAAAATATTACATATTCCATTGTTAACTTTCAGTATGTAACAAAAAGATTTCCTTTTCAGGCTGGAGTAATTCAAGGGAAGTCTACAGTTTTCAGGAAATTAAAAAGAAAATTACCTACAGAACGTAACCTATAAGTTAGGTTCTCTTCAAAACTGGCATGTTGAAAGAAATTTTAGGAGAATTTCAATATGACCCCTCTATAAAAGAGTACCACTTGTATCTCAAACATAATTACTAGTAATAGTTTGATATATTAAAATTGTCATCCTTTTTTCCTAGTTAATATTATATTGTATATCTCCTAACATTAAGTGTTCTCAAAAGCAATTTTAGCAGCTGCAAAATACATTACAGTTGACCCTTGAATAATGCAGGGGTTAGGGGTGATGACTTCCCATGCAGTCAAAAATCCACATATAAATTTTGACTCTCCAAAAATTTAATTATTAATAGTCTACTGTTGACTGGAAGCCTTTCCAATAACATAGGCAAATAACATGTATTTTGTATGTTATATGTATTATATTCTATATTCTTACAAAAATTAAGCTGTAGAAAAGAAAATGTTATTAAGAAAATCATAAGAAAAAGGAAACACATTTACAGTACTATACTTATAAATTGAGGGCGGCTGGGTGGCTCAGTTGGTTAAGTGACTGCCTTCAACTCAGGTCATGATTCTGGAGTCCCTGGATCGAATCCTGCATCGGGCTCCCTGCTCGGCAGGGAGTCTGCTTCTCCCTCTGGCCCTCCCCCCTCTCATGTGCTCTCTCTCATTCTCTCGCTCTCAAATAAATAAATAAAATCTTTAAAAAAAAAATTAAGAAAATAAATAAATTGAAAAAAATCTGCATATAGAAGTGTCTCTGTTCAGCTCAAACTCATGTTGTTTAGGGTTCAACTGTATATGAGGAACTATGTAAAAATGAAAATTTAAACATTATAATTCTCATGTTAAAATAGAATGGATACTTTTTTAGAGGAAGTATATTTTTATTTTAGACTATTGAATGATTTCATCATTGACTTCTTTAAAAATTTAGAAAAATATCTGTTTTACTGTTTTTCAATTTAAATAATAGATTTTAGATTTGTATGTTTGTATTTTATTTAAGTAAATATTATAAAATTGCATATTAATTGCAACATTTACATACCTTATTTACTTTTTTGAATTATGATGATCAATTTATAGGGCATGCATTAATAAAATTGATAGAATTTTTTACTAAAATAACATTACTACCTTGTATGAGATAACCATATATTTTTAAATTATATTTCTTGGAATTTTAGTTGAGATAAAATGCCATAAAACATTTTGAGTGAAAATCCAGTAGCAAAGATTCACAATTCAAGATCTGATGTATTAGATATGCTAATAAACCACTCAGTATGTCTAGAAGTTATGGAAAAATATTATAGTCATAAATGGAAATGCATAGCCAGCTAACATGAAAACTAGTGGGTATTTTCAATACAGGAAAAAGGGATTAAACAGAAAGCATAGATTATTGTGGGAAAAATGATCCAAAAGTTACCAGTAAAACAATAAATACAAATGGATGAAGTTCTGATAAAAGTTTTAAAACTGAATGAAAAATCCAGTTATATGCTGCTTACAGAAGAAGTATCTAAAACACAGGGAATGAAAGGCTTTAAAAAATAGCTATAAGGCTATACCAAGCAAGATCAAAATAATTAAAAATAAGTATAGGTATATTAATATCAGTAAATCTGTATCTGTGAAAAAATATTGTTAGGGCAAAAGATTGGCCCTTAAATAATAACAAATAGTAAAATTTGACCAAAAAAAGAGAGAAATTATTCCCTAACTAAAATTATTGAGATTAATAATTAACATAATTTCAAAAGAAGTCATCAAAATCCACAGTGACACTGTGAGGTTTCTGCATACCATCATCTTTTCTAGATGATTCATAATGTGCATGTTTGTTGGAAGTGATCATGGTAAAGTATGTAATCTGTATATTTACTGAATTGTAAAGTTTTGCTATAGGATCTTCATTCAAATTTTCTTATTTTTTTCTTTTCTTTTTTTAGTTTCAGCTGTACAATAATTCCTTTTCATCTAAAAAAAAGTTAAGGAATCTAGTGATTAAAAAAACAATAGTAAGAATAGGAACAAGTAGAAGAAATATAACAAGCTGGATGTGGTGAATATTTGTTGAACTCTACATCCCAAACTGCCAAAACACTCACTTTTCTTTTTTTTTAAGGATTTTATTTTTAAATAATCTCTACCCAATGAGGGTCTTGAAATTATAATCCTCAAATCAACAGATGCTTGCTTTGCTCATTCTTTTTAAGGCAAATAACATGTATTTTGTTCTTTTAACAAATACTCATTCTTTTTAAGATATAGTAGACTATTTTCAAAACTGGTCCATCTGGTCATAAAATAAATATCAATATATGTACAGAAATGTTGAGCATGAAAAATAAAATTAATTTTGATCATATTTACCTTCTCTGACCAAATTACAATCAAATTAGATTTCAACAGAAAAATTTAAATTAAATATATTTGGAAATTAACACAAAATAATGTAGAGATAGTTCATGTATCAAAAAACAACATTTTTTTGAAATTAGAAAATACATATATTTTCAATACATGATTTCAATTGTCATAAAAATGCCCTATTGCAAAATGTGTAAAATGCATTTAAAATATGGGGACATGTATCTTTTAATGCTTATGCTTGGGAAAAAAAAACAAAACTAAGTCTGAAAATGAATGATTTAATCATCCAACTTAAAAGTTATAAAAACACAAGTAAATCCAAGTAATTGGAAGGAAAGAGATAGCAAAAGTAAGCTCAAAATCAAATGAATATTTAACAAATTTGAGAGGATCAACAAAACCAAAACATTTTATTTAACAATTATAATAAATTATAGATTTTAAATAAGATAAGGAGAGGAGAGAGAAAAGAGACAGAGAAATCACAAATAAACCTTATTAGAATTGAAAGGGGGCATAATTACATACACGGAAGTAATTTAAAAATCAATGAATATTCAGTCACATTATACCAATTAATTCAAAACTTTGCCAGAACTAAAACAAGAGTAGCAAACCTGCACAAGAAATATAATCATTAAAGAAATGGAATCTACCCACAGGATATAAACTAAATAAAACAGGAGGCACAGTTGTTTTTACCAGTAAGTTCTATCAACAACTGACAAATAGATTTTTATCAGTTAATTTTTTGAATCTTTTGAAGCATTAAAAGATACATGGCTCCAAGATGAGGGGATCACATGATGAGGAATGCTGGATGCTTCTAGAACTTGGGGGCTTCCCGCAATTTGACAAGACATCAAGGAAATGGGACTTCAGTCTTCCAACCTGAGGAACTAAATTCAGCTATCAACCTGAATGAATTTGGAAATGCTCTGCCCGAGCCAGAGCTCCCAGATAAGAACTCAGCCTCCCCTAAATCTAAATCTTTTTTTTTTTGTCTCCTATCTTTTTTTTAATTATGTATGTTAATCACCATACATTACATCAATAGTTTTTGATGTCGTGTTCCATGATTCATTGCGTATAACACCCAGTGCTCCATTCAATACATGCCCTATTTAATACCCATCACCAGGCTAATCCATCCCCCCCCAGAACCCTCAGTTTGTTTCTCAGAGCCCATAGTCTCTCATGGTTTGTCTCCCCCTCCAATTCCCCCCCTTCATTTTTCCCTTCCTACTTTCTTCTTTTTTTTAACATATAATGTATTATTTGTTTCAGAGGTACAGATCTGTGATTCAACAGTCTTACACAATTCACAGCACTCACGTAAATCTAAATCTTGATTTAAGTATCATAAGGTCCTGGGCAGAGAATCTAGTTCAACTAGCCCAGACGAAGACTTCTTCTTCTTCTTCTTCTTCTTCTTCTTCTTCTTCTTCTTCTTCTTCTTCTTCTCCTTCTCCTTCTCCTTCTCCTTCTTCTTCTTCTTCTTCTTCTTTTTCTCCTTCTTCTTCTTCTTCTCCTCCTTCTTCT
>NW_027699276.1:0-347 GCF_054177405.1 Leptonychotes weddellii | reverse complement strand
ATGCAAAAGTGAAGAGACAAGACCAAAAACAGGAAGAATGGTTGAAAGATCCCCAGGTCCCTGTCCAACCTTTCAGAGCCTCTGAAGAACCAGAGGTTTATTTTTGGGAGCCAATAAGGCTCCAAACTGGGCGAAACCAAGCACAGTAAGATAGGAGTGAAGGGCAAAGTATATGACTAACCTTAGTGGGATTAAGTGGAATCTGCACAGTCAATCAGCCCTGCTTCCAGAAGGTTCGCAGCTTGGCTTATAACCCCCTCACCCTTTCTCCAAAGCACACTGTGCTTCTCTGGAGAAACCAAATGACCTCCAGACTTGTGGTTACCAGCATGAAGGTATTTCCCCCA
>NW_027699275.1:0-347 GCF_054177405.1 Leptonychotes weddellii | reverse complement strand
ATTTGAGAATAGAAATTATAATTGTCCCAAATTGTCATTTTATTTTTAATTGACATAACATTGTATTAGTTTTAGGTATATAGTATAATGGTTTGATATATGCCTATATTGTGAAATTACTACAGTAAGTTTAGTTAACATCCATCAACACACAGTTACAAGTGTTTTTCTTGTGATGAAAACTTTTTAGATGTACTCTGTCAAAAAAAAAAAAGATGTACTCTCTTAGCAGCTTTCAAATATGCAATACGGTGTTGTTAACTATAGTCACCATACTGCACATTACATCCCCAAGACTTATTTATACCTAGAAGTTTGTACCACTTTTGACCACATTTTCATTTTTA
>NW_027699274.1:0-347 GCF_054177405.1 Leptonychotes weddellii | reverse complement strand
CCCACCTGCTGAGTGGGAGCCCCCGCCCCCCCAGCATGTGTTGAATGAACGAACGAACAGGGGGTGACTGCCCCTTCTCTGCTGCCCCAGGCTCTCGGGAGGGCTGACACCAGGCCTGGGCCATGTGCGGGGAGGGGGCCGTCCTCCCTCTTGGTCCGGAGGCAACGCCCGACTCTGCTCTTCCCCACGGGGGTCAGGGGTTGGGGAGCTGGGTGTCACTTTAAAACGGAAGGCCCTGCTCCCACTCACCAGGCCGCCGGTCCAGCTGGCTCGGTGTTCCCATCCTTGTGGCCTCAGAAGGCCTGGGGGAGGGAGAAAACGGATGTGACTTGGGTGGGCAGAGGATG
>NW_027699273.1:0-347 GCF_054177405.1 Leptonychotes weddellii | reverse complement strand
GAGGGGGGTGGGAGGATGGGTTGGCCTGGTGGTGGGTATTGAGGAGGGCACGTTCTGCATGGAGCACTGGGTGTTGTGCACGAACAATGAATCATGGAACACTTCATCTAGAACTAATGATGTAATGTATGGGGATTAACATAAGAATAAAAAAAAAAAAAAAGAAGAAGTAGTCCACATACTAGATTAAAAATACTAGGTTAAGGCTTGCCTCAGAAAACAGCAGAAATCCTAAAACTGACTGTTTGGAGGCCTAAATACTGTCGGTACCATTTCCATTTATCTTTCCTGCCAACCTCCATTTTTCCTGTCAAATCAAAAGCTAAAGTAAGACACACATTTGGGGG
>NW_027699272.1:0-347 GCF_054177405.1 Leptonychotes weddellii | reverse complement strand
AGGAAGGGAGGAAGGAAGGCAGGAAGGCAGGAAGGGAGGGAGGAAGGGAGGAAGGAAGGCAGGAAGGGAGGAAGGGAGTAAGGAAGGCAGGAAGGCAGGAAGGAAGGAGACAATGTGGATTCCACCAGACAGAACATTGCAGAAAAGAACCGTCCCAGTGGCCAGGACTAGCTGCCCCGGACCCTGTGAGCCTGATTCCTCCCCAGCCAGGTCTGCTTGTCCTCAGCTCTGACCAATTCTCAAGGTGGCATTTCCCTGGAAGCCAACCCTGAGCCGGCCTTTCTGGGAGGCAGGCCCTGGAAGGGGGCAGAGGGCACTGCTCATCTCTGGACAATGAGTAAAGAATT
>NW_027699271.1:0-347 GCF_054177405.1 Leptonychotes weddellii | reverse complement strand
GGCGAGACGGAGAAGGAGAAGCAGACTCCCCACTGAGCAGGGAGCCTGACACAGGGCTCCATCCCAGGACCTGACCTGAACTGAAGGCAAATGTTTAACCGACTGAGCCACCCAGGTGCCCCTTCACTGGTATTTTATTTTATTTTATTTTATTTATTTATTTATTTTTAAAATATTTTATTTATTTATTTGAGAGAGAGAGAGCATGAGAGGGGGGAGGGTCAGAGGGAGAAGCAGACCCCCCGCTGAGCAGGGAGCCCGATGCGGGACTCGATCCAGGGACTCCAGGATCATGACCTGAGCCGAAGGCAGTCGCTTAACCAACTGAGCCACCCAGGCGCCCCCCT
>NW_027699270.1:0-347 GCF_054177405.1 Leptonychotes weddellii | reverse complement strand
TTTGTTTGTTTGTTTGTTTTTAACTCAGTGCACAACCAGATTCAACATCAATTCAAACATCAAAATCAGTTCAAATTTTATCAAAGATATTTGGGGTTAGCAAAATTACAGCTTTAGAACCTTGTTCTTTATCTCCAGACAGAAACACACACACACACACACACAGTACAAAATAAAACCAATAGAAGCACACAACTACATGTGGAAAACTGTTTCACTTGTAAATAATTTCCATGTATCTTCTATGAAACAAAGTGCTAAAAAATCAAACCATATTATAATGTCTTTGTAAAACTAAGTATCTTCCACAAATGGATGTTCCTGTAAAATTACTGAAAATAATCTTG
>NW_027699269.1:0-347 GCF_054177405.1 Leptonychotes weddellii | reverse complement strand
AGACCTGTTTTCTTTATTAAGTTAACAAGTTAAAGCAATTGACCAAGACCTGTATTGAGGCTACCTCTTATGGGCAGATTTTCATTTCCTATATTTTCCTTCTTTTTACCCTTGGCTAAACTAACAGAATATGTGGACCCCAAAATAGAACACCAAATATTTACTTGTAATCTGACACGTTGATTTGTTGCCAAATGAAATCATAATGGTTTCCAGTCCCAAGAAGAGAGTGAAATTCTTTGGACTTTAACATAATAAGGAAGGGTCTTAAGTGTATTTGTTATAGAAGGAAGGGTCTTAATAATTGTTATTCAGTCGTTCTCAGAACAGACAGTTGTGTTGTTCCA
>NW_027699268.1:0-347 GCF_054177405.1 Leptonychotes weddellii | reverse complement strand
GATGGACTCTGAAAAACAAACTGAGGGTTCTAGAGGGGAGGGGGGTGGGAGGATGGGTTGGCCTGGTGGTGGGTATTGAGGAGGGCACGTTCTGCATGGAGCACTGGGTGTTATGCACAAACAATGAATCATGGAACACTTCATCTAGAACTAATGATGTAATGTATGGGGATTAACATAAGAATAAAAAAAATAATAAAATAAAAATAAAAATAAAAAAACAAACAAACAAAAAAAACAAATGTCAGCCATAATAGGGAATTCCCTATATGCTTTTTTTGCCTATCTCACCCAAGGGCTGAGTCGTCCTTGTTGCTTGGGTTATATTGTTCTAGAATGTTCTTTAT
>NW_027699267.1:0-347 GCF_054177405.1 Leptonychotes weddellii | reverse complement strand
GGAAGAATAGCAAACTCCATAATTGTGCTGTCCCCCAAATCCTTTGACTGCAGTGTGGAAGGACTGGAGATATAGGACAAAATTTTGAAGGAAGTAACATTTTAATTAAATCTTGAAGACTGAGAAGAATTTTGAGAAGTATAGAAGAGGAAGAAAAAGGTCCAGGGAATGTTGAGGGTAAAAAAAAAAAAAATAAGTTATGCTGAAATCAGATTTTCATCAAAAGAAATAGTCCAATATGATTGGTAGGTAAGAGTCTATACAGAAATCTTAGGAGGCGCTGGACAGATAGAAGGGGCCAAACCATACAGGACCTTTATAGAAGACATATGGTGTTGTCTGTCCAC
>NW_027699266.1:0-6439 GCF_054177405.1 Leptonychotes weddellii | reverse complement strand
TGGGAGCCGATGGTCTGGTCCCTAGTTCCAGACCTGTCCAGTGGTAACTGGACATGTCAGTCCCACTGTGGGACCGCCATAGAGGTCCCTGTGGTGTTAGGGATGTGGACGAAGATGACGTGAGGACAGTGGTGACATGTGACAGCTGTGAGGCAGAGCTGGATGGGGGCTGGGAGTAGCTCCTCAGTCAGGCCCAGTCCAGGAGGCCTCCTCACGTCCTCTTACTTGTCACCACTGCCACAGAGGAGGGCCTCATCCCAACCCTGGCCAGCTGGATACCTTACAGGTGACCCACGCCCCGTATCCAAGCCCTTCTCCACCGCTTCCTGGATTCTGTCCTCCTCCTTCCTTCTCCACGTCTCTCCCAGAGTCAGCAGGTGCTCCCACCTGTCTCCCACCCCCTGGAGGGCTTTGCACAGCAGGTGCTGTGTGGCACTGGGCACAGAAATGGCACAGACGCCCAGCAGACCTTTCTTCTCCTCCTTGAGGCAACTCTCCACCCTGGGAGCAGCCACGTGGACTTCTCAGCTTGAATCCTGTCCCAAGCGACCTCCCCGAGGAGCCAAGCTGAAGCGCCCCTGGGCTCTGCTTGCTGTGAGCGTTGGGCATTCATCCACCTTGGGGCATCAGGAGCTTCCTCTGTGAAGTGGGCACGTGAAGGCAGCCACTGACTTATTGTGAGTCACCAGGGAGATAGTGGGCGGGAGGCAGCCGGGGCCGGCGTCACCAGCGTGAGCCCCGTGCAGACTTCCACAGTCCGTAAGGGATATGCATGGGGGCTATTCTGCAAAGCCAGGAACGGCGGGGCAGCCCAGGATGTCTCTCACCCCTGGTACCCTCGCCCCGTGTCCCCACGGCTCCAGAGGGGACCGACTCTGTTCTAACTCTGGGGCTTGGCTGTGTGCACTTAGGCAAGCCCCCTTCCCCTCTGAGTGCCACTGGACTGACCTTCATACAGCGGGGCTCCGACGGGTCCCAGGTCTAATCCTTTTCTTGCCCGCCCTGCACCTGTTGCAAACAGGCTCCTCTGAGTCTTGCCAAGCAGCTCTGCCCCTAGCGGTCGCCAGAGGCCTGACGCTCCCTTTCAGGAAGACGGGGCTCCTGCAGCCTCTGCGGGTCCTCAGCCCCCCGGAGCATCTCCCCAGCCAGCCCTGGGTGAGGACAGGGCCCCCTGATGCACCCGCAGGGGTGGCACTGTGGCTTGGGGACTTCTGAGGAGCAGGGGCAGGGGAGACGCTTGGAGGGGAAATCCTTAGGGCTGGATCCAGCCCTTATTTAAAGAGGGGGGCTGTGGATATACGGTTGTATACCTGAGTGTCTTTATTGGTGCCTACCGCCTTGTGCGCGCGCGCGCGGGAGTGAGTGAGTGTGTGCGCCTGTGGGTCGGTGCCCCAGAGGACTCTGTGCAAGAGTGTGGAACTGCTTCCGTGGGCGACTGTCTCGGGGTGGGTCAGTCCCCGCGAGTCTGTGTGGGCGCCCTGAGCGTGCAGGCGCCGGAGAAGGGGTCCGTGGGTCTGCCCGTGGGGAGGTGCTTCTGTGCGTGGCTGGCTCAGGGCGCGTGTGTGCGGGAGGACGTGGGCGTCCGTGTCCAGCTGCGGACCACGGTGAGCCCGCGTGTGTCTGACCGTGTGTTGGTATCCGAGTACCACAAAGTGTGTGACGCTGCGTGTGTGCCCGTCCCAGTGTCCCGCGTGGCTCGTGAGTGAGTGGGACGGAGCCCAGGGTGTGCGGGTGAGCGAGAGCGGGTGTCATTCGCGTGTCTGTCGGATGGTGCGGCGGTCCGAGCGTCTGAGTGAGCGTGGCAGTGTGGCTACGCGTGTCAGGGTGTGAGCATCACACCAGTGGGGCTGTGCGTGCGCGCGCGCGTGGGCAGCACACGCGGGCCCCTCGCTCCGCCGGGGTGCGCCCCCCGCCCCCAGCTCGACCCCTCCCACGCGGCGGGCGGCGGCGGGCGCGGGCGCCTCTAGGACCCGGCGGCGGCCGGCCGCTGTCCCCGGGCCGCGCGAGTGAGCATGTGCAGAGCCCGCCGCCCCCCGCCGCCCGCTCCGCCCGCCCGGCGCCCGCCCGCACCGCCCGCTCCGCCCGGACGCCCGCAGCCCCGGGAGCCTGGCGGCGGCGCCCTGCTCCCCGGGGGGCGCGTCGGGCCGCTCGCGGGGGCGCCGGGGCTCCGGGCGCTGCGGGGCTGCGGGGCTGCGGGCTCGGCGCCCGGGAGCGGGCGCGTGGCCGCCGGAGCGGGCGCCCCAGCCGGCCGCGATCGCGGGGTGAGTGCTCTCTCCCGGGCGCCCGCCGGGACCCCCGCCGGGACCCCCGCGCGGGCGGCGGGCGGGCTCCTTCCCAGACGCCCGAGAACAAGTTTGTGTAGACGCGGCCGGAGCGCGGCGGGGCTGCACCTGCTCCCGCTCGGTGCGGCTGGCGGGGGGCGCCTCTGGGGCCAGAGTGGCTGGCCGGGGAGGGGGTGTGGGCGCGCGCGTGGGGGCAGCACTGGGGGGCACCCCGGGGTGGACGGGGGCGCGCAGGGCAGCTTTGGACGCGTTGTCCCCACCCCCCGGAATTCTCAGCGAGCGTCGGTTTCCGCGGAGGGAGAGGCGGATCGGGCCGGGCAGGGGGCGAGCACGGGGTTTGGGGTGCGCGCTGCCTCTCTCAGGAGGAGACGTGTGCCGGAGCAGCTCCCCCTCGCTCCGCTGCCAAGCGAGGCTTCCGGTCAGCCGAGGGCTCTCTCCGTCTCTCTGTGAACTTGAACGGAGGCAGAGGCGAAGGCGAAACGTATGTATTTATGTATTTTGTCTGCAAAATTACCCCAAGCAGAGCTTTGCATCTCCCTAGGTGGGGACGGAGACAGGACTGGAGGCTGCTAATTGCGGTTTTCTTGTAAGTCCGGAGTCTCAGGGTGGCCCTGCTGGGGGTCTGTTTTCTGAGCGTCCGCTCAGGGGGGTGGTGCCTGCTGGTTCTCCTGAGGGAGGCAGGGGCGCAGAGTGACGCCCGTCCTTGTCTGAGCAGGGGGAGGCTGGACACCAGGGTTGGGCTCCCACAGCCCTGCCCGGGGATCCGGGGTCCACGCGCCCTTCCCTGGCGCTTGGAGATGGACAGACTGGGAACTCCACTGTACTTTTCTGACAGACAGCGTCAGATGCCACCACCCCGTCCTGCTGCTGGAACGGCCTGCTTCAGTTTAGGGAGGCACTGGGGCTGTCCCGGGTTGGGACGCCATGGCTCAGATCAGCAGATGGGTCCTTTTGTTTTCTCCTCCGAATTGCCTGGGATATCAGGCTAGGGAAGGGAGGGCTGGTGGGGCGGGAAGGAGGAGGGATAAGCCGGCGGGCCCTTCTGTCTGCATCTGTCTGCTGCAGCCCCTTCCTGGCCCTTGCAGGTGCTGGCGGGGGGGGCAAGGGGAGGATCCCCCCCAAGGATGCCCCTCGCCGCCCCCCCACCACACACCCTTGGCTCGGGTCTCAGAAGCCCCTCGGAGAAGGTGTCCCAGTGGGCCGCCAGAGCCCCGGGGTTCTGTGAGGACCAGCAGTTGGGTTGGCCCCAGAGCACGTGTGTTAGCGTCCCAAGCACACTCGCGTGGCAGCCCCGTCCTCCCCAGGAGGAGCCCCGTGGCCCTCGCCTGCGGCTGCACCCTCCCACCCTCCACAGGAGCATTTCCAAGCTCCTCTGGAAGAAGGCTTGGTGTGGGGGTGAGGCGACCCCGCTTTCCAGCGGGGGTAGGAGCCCTGTGGGGTGTGGCCTGTGGCCATGGTGTATCCGGCTGGAATGAAGGGAAGCTTGGATTAGGCAGAAGGCCAGACCCCATCCCTTTCCCCCCGTCTGCCCAATCAGGCCGAAGTGGATATTCTGGGCCACCAGTTGGTCGGCTGCGAAAGCCCGAGTCTCTGGCCAGGTCAGGTAAGGCCCAGCGCTGAGGAGTGAGTCACAGGGCTGGTTCCCTGGGAGTCGGCTTGCAAGGGCTCCCCATGCCTGGAGGCCGGGACTGAATCCTGCTGAGCAGCGCTCTTGCAAGGGCTGGTTCCCTTGCAGACGTTCCCAGCTCACGCTCCCATCCGGCTCAGACCCGGGTCAGCCGTGGTGAGACCAGCCCGCCTGACTCTCCCTTTGGAGCTGCCCTGAGGTCGGGGCCCAGGTGCTGGGGACAGCACAGTGTTTAGACCTTTATCCGGGAGACGCGCGTGATCGTCACGCCCACCGGCGGCGGGGCCCCGCTCATCTGGGGAGTGGGTGCGTGATCATGGCTGTGCCGACCCTCTCCTTGGGCCTCAAAGTCTTGTTTTCACACTGTTTCTCCTAATCTCTCCTTGCCGTGGCTGTAATAATTACCGTGTTAACTTACTGCTTGTGCCGTTATCAGAAGCGTGACGCTTTTGGGGAACGTGGTTGGAGAGGCGCTGAGAAGGGGATGGAGGAATAGGCTGGATCAATTTAAGGAGCCATAAACAGGGCGCACCTGTTGGCTGCCGAGGCCCCTTCCTTCCGCTGGAGAGCCTTGGCGATGGGAGCCCCAACCAGAGGGTGGCCGTCTTGGCCTGAGGGGGCCAGGAGGGTTCCGAGTGCAGGAGCGCCCAAGGCACCCCCTCCCAGAAGCGTGAGTCCCCCATCCCAGCGACTGCAGGAGCCAGAGAAGGGCAAGGCTGATTTTGTATGCTCCACTCACTCGCCCGGATTTATCCGAATCGCTCAGAGGGGCTTGGATAACCCTCCAGGGTTCGCCCCTGAGTGAGAGAAGCAGAGGAACAAATGAACAGGATAGGGTTCTATGGAAGAGGTGGGCCCGCGGTAGCCCAGAGAGGTTGCCTTGGGCTGTTTCGAGGGTGGGTCAGGCTCCACATCCACGCACAGGAAAGGGAAGGCGGCAGGCCCCATGGCGGCTCCCCGCTTTCTTTACGGCCCGGAGCCTGACGCCCGGACGGATCCGCATCTTGGAGGTCAAACAGATGGAGGCTGTGTGACGTGGCTCATCCGAAAGCGTGGGTCTCGTGGAGCGGCAGCTGCTTGTCTGGGGCCCCGCTCAGTGGCCCCGCTTCTGTCAGCTGCCGCGTCCCTACGATGGGCCCGCGGAGACTCCCGCCTCTCGGGTTTTCGGGGAGATTGCTCATTCATTTCCCGATCTGTTCATTCTGTGCACAGGATGCCGTGTCTCTAACGTGGTGCAGGGAGCCCTGTGTGTAGGAACCTCAGCGCTGGGTGTGAGGGAGCACCCTCTCCCCCCTTCGCACTGAACGGAGTTTTGACCTTTCTCTAATGCCTTATACCTTCTTAGCAACATTTCTCGTTTTGGGCTTTTTCACCTAAGTTCTGCATTCAGAAGATCAAAGTATCCGCCTTTTCAAAGTCAGGGACCCATTTCCCTGACCTTGTCCTGCCCGAGGACCTGGAGATTTGAATCCCGTGGGTCCTTTGCTCTCTTTGGTCTGAGCCTCCAGGATGCAGAGGCTGGGGGCCCCAGCATGTCCTGCGGGTCTGTCCTGTGTCCACCCAGAGCGGGGCACTGAGTGTCCGTGCCCGCAGGGGGCTCCCGGGCTGAGAGGAAGAGTGGGCAGAGTAGCGTGGAGCCCTGACTCCGGGCAGGACACATCGCCCAGGTGCCATTCCTGGAGCATCCCGGCCCAGCGTCGAGCTCTGGGGGACCAGGAAGACTGCATGGAAGAGGTGCATTGAAGCAGAGCCTTGATGGCCACAGAGCACTTCAGAGTCACGCGAGGGGTCCCAGGGCCCCCGGCCAATGGAAGAGCGTGCGTGAGGGGGCGTGACGCAGCTCCTGCCGGCCAGGGAACACTGTGCTTGGGACGCGGCCTTCCGCAAGGGGCCGGGAGGTGGAGTGTCAGGCTGAGGAGCTTGGGCCTGGCTATCCGAGTCCAGGGGAGCCCCTGCGAACGGCAGAGTTACTGGTTCTTCGTGTTGGGAAGGTCACTTTCTTAGGCTTAGCCTTTTGGAGAGGGCGCAGTGTCCAGTGACTCTGGGCAGAGGCAGGGCTGGAGGGGAGGGAGAAGGCAGAGGGGGCGAATTCAGAGCCCCGAGCCTAGCCGGAGGCTCCCTAGTGCGGCCTCCTGGGGGTCCTGAGGCTGAGGAGCCCCCCACCGGCCGCTGCACCAGCTGCTGGTCCTGGAGGCTGGAGCCCCTGGCTGCGGGGACCCCACTGCCCATCTCCTGTGCCTTTGTCTGCAAGACTCTTGCCTCACTAGGAGCACGTGGCTCTGAACCCCAAGGGTCCCGGTCCTCACTGCTGTGGCCACAGGGGCTGAGATGCTTCTGGGGGCACCTGGAATCTTTCTCCTCTCGCCTGCCTCTGACTGTCCTCTCTGGGGCGGGGGGAGGGAGGCAGAGTCACGTGACCAAACCCCAGTGGCCCGGGGTCAGGCCTGGGCCCCTTCGAGCTTTCTCCAGCCCCCAGGCCCCAGGGGCTGCCTGCTGTCCTCTCCCTGCTGCAGTCCCTGGGACCCCCCCC
>NW_027699265.1:0-347 GCF_054177405.1 Leptonychotes weddellii | reverse complement strand
TTTTTTTTATTCTTATGTTAATCCCCATACATTACATCATTAGTTCTAGATGAAGTGTTCCATGATTCATTGTTTGTGCATAACACCCAGTGCTCCATGCAGAATGTGCCCTCCTCAATACCCACCACCAGGCTAACCCATCCTCCCCCCCCCTCCCCTCTAGAACCCTCAGTTTGTTTTTCAGAGTCCATTGTCTCTCATGGTTCGTCCACCCCTCCGATTTCCCCCGCTTCATTCTTCCCCTCCCGCTACCTTCTTCTTTTTTTTTTCTTAAGATATATTGCATTATTTGTTTCAGAGGTACAGATCTGAGATTCAACAGTCTTGCACAATTCACAGCGTCAAGC
>NW_027699263.1:0-347 GCF_054177405.1 Leptonychotes weddellii | reverse complement strand
GAATGAAATAAAAGAGTGTAAATGCGAAGTACAAATTTGTTGGAAAAGGCAGCTGATCCTCAACATTGATTTGGGGGAAAAATAGAGATTGGGGAAAACAATGTATCTTCTACAGGTAGTTGCTGTTTTCAGCTCTTTCAGGTTGTGGTCAAACATATTTTGTACCCAAGGTTGTCCAATAACCTGATTTTTTTTTTTTCCTCCTCCCAGGGAAGCCTAAAATTAAGATTTTGCATAAAATCCCCTGATTTTTAATATTAGCCTTTAACTTATGTACACTAAAAAGCACTTTGTGTAAGACTGTTGAATCACAGACCTGTACCTCTGAAACAAATAATACATTATAT
>NW_027699262.1:0-347 GCF_054177405.1 Leptonychotes weddellii | reverse complement strand
GCTCACCCTTTCGAGGATTCTGTGGAGGCCCCTAACACTTGATTGTGAATTGCATTTGGAGCCTTTACCACTCAGGCTTTTGTTTTGAAGTAATCAAGGCAGGATTGAGTTTCCTATTCCTGCTTTCTCCATTAAATGATCTCTTCTAGTGGCTTCTGATAGAAGATGACCTTTTGCAGACTGACTCAATCTCAGGGAGGGACGTAGGGTGGTTTCTATCCCTGCCTGCCCTGTCCTATCCCTGCAGCACCTGTGGCTTTGCTGGTATCCTAAGCGCTTGGCTTGTTTTATGATTCTGTTTCTCTCCTGATAGAATAACAACAATACCTTATATTTTTGCATTGTTT
>NW_027699261.1:0-347 GCF_054177405.1 Leptonychotes weddellii | reverse complement strand
TTAAGGATACCTGGAATATTTATGAAAAATGCCAAGGAGGTCATAATGAACATTGGAAAAATATTTAAAAACCATATTCTCTGGTCCCATTTCAAACAAATTAAAACTTAGTAGCAAAAGAAAATTTAGGCAAAAATCCAATTGCTTACAAATTTTAAAATACTTTTATTTATTTAGTTAGTTATTTGAGAGAGAGAGCGCATGCACACGAGCAGGAGGGGGCAGAGGGAGAGGGATAGAACCCTAAGCAGGCTCCACACTCAGCGAAGGGCCTGACATGGGGCTCAATCCCATGACCCTGAGATCATGACCTGAGGGGAAATCAAGAGTCGGACACCCACCAACTG
>NW_027699260.1:0-347 GCF_054177405.1 Leptonychotes weddellii | reverse complement strand
TATTCTAATAGGTGTGTAATGGTATCTCATAGTTGTATTTTAATTTGTAATTCCCTAATTATATATGATGTTGAGCAGCCTTTCATATGCTTATTTGCTATCTGTGTATCTTCCTTGGTGAGGTGTCAGTTTGGGGCTTTTGCCCATATTTTAATTGGGTTGTCTTATTGTTGTGTTTTAAGAGTTCTTTGTGTATTTTGGATGTTTATCATATATGTCTGTTGCAAATATTTTATCTAGTCTGTAGCTTGTCTTCTCATTCTCTTGAGATAGTTTATATTTCTAGCTGTTACATTGAAATTTATTATCTTTTTTTTGAGAGAGAGCACCCACGTGTGCGAGGGGTG
>NW_027699259.1:0-347 GCF_054177405.1 Leptonychotes weddellii | reverse complement strand
TATGCCACCTCATTCATCCATTCTTTTCCTCCTGTATTTGTTCTTAGGTCCAGGAGTCATTATTTCTGTATGGGAAAGACCACTGGGCTTAGTTGTCAAAGGTAGTGTGAGTCGCACCTGGATAGAATTAAGCCTCACTGAGGGAGCATTCTGTTAGGGTGCTGCTTTCTTGGTTTTGCTCTCTCTCTGGGCCTAGAATTAGGTGAGAGTTTTTCAGATCTAGGTTTTTCAATCTAGCTGACTTGGAGGGCTCTGATTCTTTTTTTTTTTTTTAATTCCAGTATAATTAACATACAGTGTTATATCAGTTTCAGGTTGGAGGGCTCTGATTCTTTTTTTTTTTTTTT
>NW_027699258.1:0-347 GCF_054177405.1 Leptonychotes weddellii | reverse complement strand
ACGGACAATAGAGTCAATATAAAACCCAGCACAAATTGTTAATTTGCCAGGATGAACACACAAGTGAATATTTGCAGCCATGGATTGGACAAAAATCCATCTTCTCATTGATTTTTTTTCCAGCCATCCCATTCTTCATGAATCTGCTCTGAGCGGATTTTCTGAGTCTCCTTTAATAGGATCAGTCTGTATAGAACTATAGAATGTAAAGGCTGTCATTTCTTAGTTGTTCTCACCAGTGATAGGTCCCAACAACTGCAGCATCTAGCAAGTTGTTATGTTATGATTTATACATGAGTGATGGCACAGGTTTTGAGCTGTAAAAGCCAAGCTTCTTTTTTTTTTTT
>NW_027699257.1:0-347 GCF_054177405.1 Leptonychotes weddellii | reverse complement strand
CTGACTGCTCTAACTAGGAATTCCTACTCTTATAGAGTGATAGAAATAACAATAAGATAGCATTACCCCTCAGGCTCAGGACCACTCCTTTTCCTTCTTCCTTAAGCACTCTTCCTCCATAAATACTTACTTCCTCACTTACCTCTGTGTTCAAATGCTACTTGCAGGAAGGTTTTTAGGACAACGGTACCTAGTCTACCACTTTCCTACTGTCCTGTTACTATACCTTAAATTCTAGCACTTAAACTACCTAACATTGTTCAATTTGTTTGATTCTGTAATGAAGATAAGGAACATGTGGACAGGTGCTTTATTTAGGGATGATAAACCCTCAACGTCTAGAACAG
>NW_027699256.1:0-347 GCF_054177405.1 Leptonychotes weddellii | reverse complement strand
AAAAAAAAAAAAAGAGTGAGAACTTCCACGTTTCTTTTGTTTGGGTAACCAGGGTTATCAGTTTATGGTGTATATTTTCATAAATCTTTAATGTACAGGCAAGCAAATCTCTCTCTCATACACGCAAGTACACACACAACTGATTCTGCACCTTGCTTTTTCACATAATACAGTATCTCAGATATTCTTCTCTATCGATACGTGATGAGTTTCCTCATTTATTTGAAGCCACAGTTTTCCTCTCTGTTGCTGTGACGTAACTTACTAAACTAGAACATGAGAATTCTAAAAAGTGTCTCATTCAGATTTTACTCCAGACGCGGAAATTGAGAGTTGAAGGCCTTTGC
>NW_027699255.1:0-6440 GCF_054177405.1 Leptonychotes weddellii | reverse complement strand
AGACTCGTAAGTTTTACTATTAGATGTCAGGGTGTTGACCTATTTTTATTGATTTTGAGGGGGGTTCTCTGTGCTTCCTGGATTTTGATGCCTGTTTCCTTCCCCAAATAAGGGAATTTTTCTGCTATAATTTGCTCCAATATACCTTCTGCCTCTCTCTCTCTTTCTTCTTCTTCTGGGATCCCAATTAGTCTAATATTGTTTTGTCTTATGGTATTGCTTGTCTCTCGAATTCTGCCCTCGTGATCCAGTAGTTCTTTATCTCTCTTTTTCTCAGCCTCTTTATTTTCCATCATTTGGTCTTCTATATCACTAATTCTCTCTTCTGTCTCATTTATCCTAGCAGTTAGTGCCCCCATTTTTTATCGCACCTCATTAATAGCCTTTTTGATTTTGACTTGGTTACATTTCAGTTCTTTTATTTCTCTAGAAATCGTTTCTCTAATAATTTCCACACTTTTTTCAAGCCCAGCTAGTATTATTAAAATCTTCATTCTGAAATCTAGTTCTGACATCATACTAATGTCTATATTGATTAGGTCCCTGGCAGTCGGTACTGCCTCTTGTTCTTTTTGTTTAGGTGATTTTTTCTGTCCTGTCATTTTGTCCAGAGGAGAATAGATGAATGAGAGAACAAAATGCTAACAGGGTAACAACGTCCCCAGAAAATATACTCTAAACAAACCAGAAAAGACCTGAAACCTGGGGTAAAGAAAGGGAAAGAAATAATAAAGAAAAAGAAATAAAAAAAAAAGAAAAAGATAAAAACAACCAAAAACAGAACAAAACAAAAAAAAAAACAGAACATGATCAAATATGATCAGCCTGGTACATAGATCAGTGCCACACAGTGGATTTTGTGTGTATTTTGGTTTGTTACAAGAAAGTGCCTCCCAAAACTTTAAAGAAAGAATAACTTATATATGTACACAAATAAGGGTTAATATGATAAAGGGATGGAATATGAATATAAAGATGAAAATTATAAATAGTTTTATAAAAGGAATTGATAAGATAAGAAGTTGTTTGAAAAAAGAAGAAGAGGATTTAAAAAAAAAAAAAGAAAAAAAAAGTGGGAGAGAATGTGATCAGGCAGGAGACTAGAACAAAGCCATACTCTAGAGATTTAAGGTATATTTTGATCTGTTAGAAGAAACTGTATCTCAAAATTTAAAAGGAGAACAACTTTATATATATATGCCAAAAATAAGAGTAACTGCTATGAAGGGATAGAATATGACTCTAAAAATGAAAAATAAAAATGTTTTTTTCAAACAGGGATTGATAAGATGTTGGTTGAAAAAGGGGAAAAGAAGAATTCAAAAAAAAAATACAGTTACAAAAAATTAACTTTGAAAGACTAAAGAATCATGGTAAAAAAGCCATGAATTCTATGTGCAGTGTTCCCCTGGTGCTGGAGTTCTGCCAATCTCATTTATCGGTAAACTTAGTCTTGGCTGGCTGTTCTTGCTGATCTCCTGGGGGAGGGGCCTGTTGCCATGGTTCCCAAATGTCTTTGCCAGAGGCAGAATTGCCCCGCCCTTGCCAGGTCTGGGCTAAGTAATCTGCTCCAGTTTGCTCTTGGTAGCTTTTTTTCCCTGCAAGCTTTCCGTAGAGCTTTGGAGGATGAGAGTGAAAATGGTGGCCTCCCAATCTCCAGCCCAGAGGAGCCAAGAACTCGGGGCCCCACTCCTCAGTGAGCCCCAGAGAAAAGCAGTCAATCACTCCCATCTACCTGGTCTCCGGTCGCACTCTGTGCTCACCTGGCCTGAAACCAAGCATTTCTATTTCTGGCACACAACACCATGTGGAGTCTCCAAACCCAGCAGATCCCTGGGTGTGCTCCCACGCCACTCCTCCCGGGGGAGGAAGGGGAGACTCCCCGGAACTGCCACTTGTTGGGTCCCTGCTGGAAGAGCAGTGGCCCGACTGTGCCATGGATGATGGTTTATGGCAACCCCGAGGTGAGAGCCTGCTCCTCGGCTCTGTCTCTGCAGCTGGCTCCCCTGCTCTGATCCCTGGGAGCTCTGCTGCACTCAGGCACCCCAGGTCTTTCTGTGACCCCAAGGGTCCTGAGACCACACTGTCCTGAGAGGGTTCCACCTCCCATGTAGCCACTGGAGCGACGTCCCTCAGAGGAGCGGACTTCTAAAAGTTTCGATTTCATGCTCTGGGGCTCTATCTCTTGCCAGAAGCGGGCAACGGAGGCCCCCTCCCCTGCCGTCTATCCTCCCGAATATTGCCTCGGAGTCACTTCTGTGCACGTCCTACCTTCCAGAAAGTGGTCGCTTTTCTTTTTTTACGGGTAATTGAATGTATTAATTGAATATACACATACTGGATTTTGAGACACACCTCCCCCCCCCCGCCCCCAAGTGCTCACTACTTATTTGGCTATTAAGTCTGGTCTTTACCCAGAAGCAATAGCTGGGGAGACACTGACTTTCTGAGAGCTAAAAGAACTTCCTCTGCAATTTCCTTAGTAAATGAGTGGTCGCTTTTCTGTTCAGAGAGTTGTTGCTATTCTTTGCTTCGATCTCCTGTTGAGTTTGTAGGTGTTCAGAATGGTTTGATCCCTATCCAGCTGAATTCCTGAGACCAGACGAAATCCCGGTCTTCTACTCCTCCGCCATCTTGCTCCGCCCCCCAAATTTCTTGATTTTTAATTCAGTTACTTAACCTAATATATCCTCTATGATTACTTTCTATATTAACATGTGTTCTTTTCTGTAAAGCTTTTTCAATCTACCAAGTGAAGTGAATAAAGTGGAACGTGTGACTCCATCTCTATAGAAGATTCGTGAGGTTTTGCTTTACCTACAAGATGAGGGATCTATTCCTAGGCCCGGGCAGACTGAAGGAGCATAATGATATGGAAAGGTTTTTAAAAACATTTCTTTCTACTTAGATACTCAGGAATGATCACATAATATTTTTTTCTCTTTTCTACATCTTACCTGTCTCACTTAACACCATCTTATATACTTGAAATATCTCCAAGTTAATTGAGGCATGACTTGTTCATTATCCCTGTTCTGTACTAAGAGACTTCAATGTCAACAAATTAAAACTATTTGTCCAGAGTCAACTCTGCCACTTTCCCCAGGATGTAGAAAGCTTTAGAATTTATCATTAGGTGACTGAGAAGAATAACATGTAACAGGTTTTCTTTCTTTTAGTTTACTGAGGGGGTATTTTTAAAATAACCTTTTAATTTAAGAAAAGTTTTAGATTTACAGGAAGATTATAAAGATAGTACAAAGAGTTCCTATATATCCCATGTCCACTATCCCTTCATGTTATTATATTACATTGGTGTGTAAGTATAGTATACTTGTCACAATTAATAAACCAATGTTGATGCATTATTATCAACTAAAACCCATATTGTATCCAGATTGCCTTAGTTTTTACCTAACATCCTTTTTCTGTTCCAGGATTTCATCAAAGATACTATATTACATTTAGTAGTCTTATCTCCTTTGGTTCCTTTTGGCTGCAACAGTTTCTCAGACTCACCTTGTTTTATAAGACCTTGACAGTTTTGAAGAGTACTGATCAGATATAATGTAGATATCACTTTACTGGAATTTGTTAAAATTTTCCACTATAAAGTTACTCTTTTTTCTTCCTTTTACATAATGTACACTTTAGAAGGAAGTCACTATCCACAACCCACACTGAAGGAGTGGGGAGTTAAGTTTCACCTTCTTGAAAGTGGAGTATATACATACTTATTTAGAATCCTTTTATATGGGAGATTTATCTATTCTTATTTATTTATTCATTCATTCATTCAATCATTTATTCATATTAGCATGGATTTATAAACATTTTATACTTTGGGTGATGAATTAATATGACATTATTTTGGTGAAAAAAAATGTTCTAGGTTTGTCTATTGGGAGCTCTTTTAATTGGATCATTTGTTCCTTTTGCATACCCATTGTTATGGGTTTTTAAGCTCTCCTTTCTTTCTTAAACTTCAAAATGCTCTGGGTTCATCTTATATTTTTCCTGTCCTAGTCCTAGAGTCACCCATTTCTCCAAGGAGAGCTTTTTATCGGAAAATGCTATTAGAAGCCAGACCCAGGAGGAAGGTATGCCCATTGCTACTAGGAGTTGTTGTTTCTAGGCTGCCTCAGCTGACAGAGAAAGAAAATACGTATATTCCAGCCTGTGTATACACATACACCTATGATTATTTCTATATATAACCATCTGTGTCTATGTTAAACATGAGTTCATATTTGAAGAGGCAGTTTTTACATGTACCTCATGTTCTATTTGGTGAGTATATACTTAAAAATTATGATAAAATAAGGCAGTTATGAATCTGAACACTTTCAAATTTACTAAAAAAAGTTTGCAATGAAATATTAGTCATTAAATTAAAACTAAAGTCTAATTAGTTCACTATTTGTATCAGTGAAACTTGAGAGGGTAAATAATATATTATTCAGTTCTAATTTGATTTCTTTATTATCCTAACCCAAAACAGGAGTCAATAATTTTCTTTTGTCCAGAATTTTAATTCCCTAAACATGAGCTTTATGGTTCACAATGAAACACTGAGTAGGCAAGAAAAGAAAATATGTCCTTCAGAACAGATATTTTAGGAAAGTTTCTAAATTTCATTTAAACAAATTAGACATGAGACTCTTACTCTAATTAACAGCTTCTATTGAAAACATGCATATCATTTTTTCATATTTATAGAGCTGAAGGTGAAATTTTGTCAGAATAATAATGTAAATTCTATTAACAACATAAGGAGTAAAATGAAAGAAGCTTTTAAGCTTACTCCTTTTTTTTTCTGTACTATTTTTTCCTGGAAATAAAATATAATTGTCATTTCTCTCACACAAGACTTTATCACTGTTACTTAAAGAAATATACAATGTAGTTTTAGGTATTTTAAAATGATAGCTGTTGAAGAGAAAACATTTGTTTCAGAAGTATATATACAACCAAATAACTATTTGAAATATATACCTTTATAAGAGGAGCTGTGCTCAAACAATAAAAGTCCGTATCAAGAGACTAATGAGGAATCTGTCGCTCTTGGATTCTTCTGAAGGGAAAAACTGTCTTTTCTCTAAGAGTAGTTATATTTTATTGTATAACCAGATGGTATTGTGTGTCATGAAATAAAATAGAAAAGTACAAGGTTTACTGTAGATGGAGGCTGATTCTTTGAAACATTTCCTCACCACCAGAGTTTGGAACACCAAGCTTGTGGGTGGCTTTCGTGCATGATAGGACTTTGATCATGGTTCCTCCAGAGGGTGATTCAAAGGTAATGTTCCACTCTAGGCCTTGCTGATAGCAACATTTTTATGTTGTCAAGCCTCTGTTATTAGCATATTAACATTTATGGCCTTACTACTCCTGAGATTGGATTGAGAGTCTGAAAATTAAATTTTAAAAAGCTTCTTAACATTAGATGGCACTTCATTTTCTGTTTTTTTTTGGGGGGGGAGTGTTGTTTGTTTTTGTTTTGCTTTGTTTTGTTGGTAATAAGGACTCAGATGATCTCATTGGACACATACTCAGCTCTGAGTTCAATACCTAGAGTATTAGACTACCAATCATGGCCAGTTAATGGGGTCTAGAGTTATGAAACAAAATAAATTCTATGATTAACACAAGGGCTATCAAAATCTCTAGACTGTGGTTCTGCATCATGAACTTGGACTCATATTAGACTTCAGGTTTATATTCTGAGTTTACCATTTTGACTTTATGTCTCCTTGGGACAAATGTTCTTGCATGACCTCTAATTATTGTACTGCCAGTGGAACCTAGGAAATGGACATCATTAGCTGTCTTGCCTGGATAATTAAGAAATAAGTTCAGAGGGATAATTGCTGCATCATTATTTCTCTTTACCTTCTGACAAATTAGATTTTTTTTTATAACTGAGTTGACCATATGTTCAAATCTCTGCAATTAACAACACATTATTTTAATTTAAGAATTTATACACACATACAAACGACGATTTTTCATCATCCTACTCTTATACCTTGGGCAGGTGTTGAGGATGGGGTGAGTGGAGTTTAAGTCAGTTTCAGATCAGTGTTGCTGTTGTTGTTGTTGTTTTCGTTTTTCCAATCACCTCCTGGGATTTATGTCTATGTTTGTGAATAGAGAGAATGTGGAATGGAGAGGACCAAGGCTTCTAAATGTGGCTCTGAATGCTTTTGACATTTTAAATAAAGAAGTTTTTGTGTTATCCTACTGCTCCCTAATGGACTCATGTAAATGAATCAAGACAATACAGAAATGAATTTGTTTATTTATTTATTTATTTATTGTTATTCTTATGTTAATCCCCATACATTACATCATTAGTTTTAGATGAAGTTTTCCATGATTCATTGTTTGTGCATAACACCCAGTGCTCCATGCAGAATGTGCCCTCCTCAATACCCACC
>NW_027699254.1:0-347 GCF_054177405.1 Leptonychotes weddellii | reverse complement strand
CCCCCCCCCCCCAAAGCTGCAAGTCTCTCAGCATCCTTTGCCATGGTTGACCACTCTGTCCTTGAAATACTTAATCCTGGGGGCACCTGGCTGGCTCAGTTTGGAAAAGCATGTGACTCTTGATCTCACATGAGTTTGAGCCCCACGTTGGGTGTAAAGATTACTTAAATAGATGAAACTTAAAAAAAAAAAAAAAAAGGAATACTCACGTTCATAGTCTACTGTGATACCCAGGGAATTTGTCTTGATTGCCATCTACCTCCGAGTCTGCCCCTTCTCAACTTCGACCAGATCTCCAAGTGTTGGCGTTCTCCAAGGCTCTCTAGTCTGATCTTTCCTCTTTTCCT
>NW_027699253.1:0-347 GCF_054177405.1 Leptonychotes weddellii | reverse complement strand
AGATGGTGGAGAAGTAGGAGACCTGGATTTCGTCTGGTCTCAGGAATTCAGCTGGATAGGGATCAAACCATTCTGAACACCTACAAACTCAACAGGAGATCGAAGAAAAGAATAGCAACAACTCTCTGAAAAGAAAAGCGACCACTGTCTGGAAGGTAGGACGTGCGGAGAAATGAATCCGAGGCGATATTCGGGAGGATAGACAGCAGGGGAGGGGCCTCCGTCGGCCGCTTCTGGCAAGTGATAGAGCCGCGGAGCACAAAATCGGAACTTTTAAAAGTCTACTCCGCTGAGGGACGTCACTCTGGTGGCTAAGCGGGGGGTGGAACCCTCCGGGACAGTGTGGT
>NW_027699252.1:0-347 GCF_054177405.1 Leptonychotes weddellii | reverse complement strand
GGAGTCCCTGGATTGAGTCCCGCATCGGGCTCCCTGCTCTGCAGGGAGTCTGCTTCTCCCTCTGACCCTCCCCCCTCTCATGTGCTCTCTCTCATTCTCTCTCTCTCAAATAAATAAATAAAATCTTTAAAAAAAAAAAATAGTGCTCAACAGACATCCCCATCCCCTTTCATGACTCCTGAGGTTTGGCATGGTGCTTCAGCTCTTCCGCTGAGATGCTTCAGCGGAAAAGTTGGGAGGCCGGGGTAGAGCTTGGTTAATACATTTTATTTTACTTCATTTAGTTGACTGTACCTGGGGCGTGCACTCTACAGTTTGCATTGTGTCGTAGATTAGGTCAGGAGTGA
>NW_027699251.1:0-347 GCF_054177405.1 Leptonychotes weddellii | reverse complement strand
ATGCCAATGTACCACCCCACACTGTCCCAGGCAAGGTTAGTGGCTACTCAAATACCCCCAGGACAAGGCTCTCTAAAGACACATTCCGTAGTGTGTTAACTATACAAAAAAAGACACTGTACGGTTTAAAAACAAATCTTATACAGCGTAGGTTTCTTTTCTTTAAAAGGAGTGAGTTGTGTACAGGGGGGTTAAGTGCTTTATAGACAAGAGAACAAAATCTGCGCTAGAACCAACCTACTCATCATCTTCATCTTCCTTCCTCATCTTCTTCATCGTCTTTATCTTCCTTCTTCATCATCCTTGTCTTCCTCCTCTTCCTTCTTTCTCTTGCTGTCTTCAGCCTC
>NW_027699250.1:0-347 GCF_054177405.1 Leptonychotes weddellii | reverse complement strand
TTTTTTTTTTTTAAGATTTTATTTATTTATTTGACAGAGACACAGTGAGAGAGGGAACACAAGCAGGGGGAGTGGGAGAGGGAGAGACAGGCTTCCCGCGGAGCAGGGAGCCTGATGTGGGGCTCGCTCCCAAGACCCTGGGATCATGACCTGAGCCAAAGGCAGACACTAATGATTGAGCCACCCAGGTGCCCCCATCATGTTTTTGATGTGGTGATCCACGATTCATTGTTTTCATATAACACCCAGTGTTCCATGCAGTATGTGCCCTCCTTAATACCCATCACTGGCCTAACCCATTCCCCCACCCCCCTTCCCTCTAAAACCCTCAGTTTGTTTCTCAGAGT
>NW_027699249.1:0-347 GCF_054177405.1 Leptonychotes weddellii | reverse complement strand
TTTTTTTTTTTTTTAAGATTTTATTTATTTATTTGACAGAGAGATATAGTGAGAGAGGGAACACAAGCAGGGGGAGTGAGGGAGGGAGAAGCAGGCTTCCCGCTGAGCAGGAAGCCTGCTGCGGGGATGCGGGGCCGTATATTCCTTTTTTAAAAAAAAAATCAATGTTGCAGGGGGCCTGGGAGGTTCTGTGGGTCAAGCGTCTGACCCTTCATTTCAGCTCAGGTCATGATCTCAGTGTCGTGAGATCAAGCCTTGTGCTGGGCAAGTAGTCTGCTTAAGATTCTCTCTTTCCTCCTGCCCCTCCCCCCTAAAAAGAAAGAAAGAAAGAAGAAAGAGAAAGAAAG
>NW_027699248.1:0-347 GCF_054177405.1 Leptonychotes weddellii | reverse complement strand
GTTGCAAATGGCAAGATCTCATTCCTTTTGATGGCTGCATAATATTCCATTGTATATATATACCACATCTTCTTTATCCATTCATTGTAAAGGGCTTTTTAATCCCATCAAATAGGATTGGGCTTGATCCATCTTAATTTATTTCATCTCAGTATGAATAAATGTGGTTTGGGGGGTGGGGATATGGAGTGTGTGCCACCAAGTTCCTCAAGATTCTCCTCCTAAGGAGGGCTGCATTTGGTGTATCTTCAGACAAGCCAACTTCCTTTGCAGGACCAGCCATCTGGGAGCTTGTTTTATTCAGAACTCAGCATGTTGAAATGATGCAACCTGTTGTATTTCTGTTT
>NW_027699247.1:0-347 GCF_054177405.1 Leptonychotes weddellii | reverse complement strand
TTTGGTATAACTCACTAGAGTTTTGTTTGTTGGAAGTTTTAAGCCATTATTTAGGTTATCCATTTCCTCTTGAAGGAGTTTTATTAATTTGTGTTTTTCAAAGAACTGTTTTGTTTCACCTAAGTTATTTTGTTTCTGGAAATCAAATTTTTCATCATATTCCCCTATTGTCCTCATAATGTTTGTAGTGTTTGTAGTGGTGAATCCTATTTCATTCTTTATTTTCTTTTTTTATTTTTTTTTTAAGATTTTATTTATTTATTTGAGACAGAGAGAATGAGAGACAGAGAGCATGAGAGGGAGGAGGGTCAGAGGGAGAAGCAGACTCCCTGCCGAGCAGGGAGCCC
>NW_027699246.1:0-347 GCF_054177405.1 Leptonychotes weddellii | reverse complement strand
AAAATCATATACATGTACATATAATTATGCATATATAGTCTTATAAATATACATGTGTATATGTTATATACATATATACTCAATATGCTGAATGTAAGTAGACACCTTGAGCATAAAAATATATGAAATAACATTTCACACTTAACTAAGATGGCTAAAATTTCTTTTATCTTTTCTTTTCTTTTTTTTACATTTTTTTATTATGTTACATTAATCACCATATATTACATCATTAGTTTTTGATGTAGTGTTCCATGATTCATTGTTTGTGTATAACACCCAGTGCTCCATGCAGTACGTGGCTTCTTTAATACCCATCACCAGGCTAACCCATCCTCCCACCCCCC
>NW_027699245.1:0-347 GCF_054177405.1 Leptonychotes weddellii | reverse complement strand
GTTGCTCTCTATGTTAAAAAAAAAAAATGGGAAGGCCATTCTAAGCAGAGGGAAGAACATGAGCAAGGGAATGGAAGTATAAATGTGCATGGGGCTTTTGTAGGTGCTTTCAGTTGAACAACAGGAGAAGCTAGAAAAAAATGTTGGGTCGGGCGCCTGGGTGGCTCAGTTGGTTAAGCGACTGCCTTCGGCTCAGGTCATGATCCTGGAGTCCCTGGATCGAGTCCCGCATCGGGCTCCCTGCTCGGCAGGGAGTCTGCTTTGCCCTCTGACCCTATCTCCTCTCATGTGTTCTCTCTCATTCTCTCTCTCTCAAATAAATAAATAAAATCTTTAAAAAAAAAAAA
>NW_027699244.1:0-6440 GCF_054177405.1 Leptonychotes weddellii | reverse complement strand
CCCTCAGTTTGTTTCCTGAGATCAAGAATTCCTCATATCAGTGAGATCATATGATACATGTCTTCCTCTGTTTGACTAGGAATAAGCCAGTTCTTATTTGTACTTTCCAACTTCCCACTACAGTGTATTAAAAATGTAAATTAGTGATCTGAGTGAGAGGTTTTTAAGTCTTAAGCATCCAATTTTCCATGAAAAATCAATTAGAAAGAGAAAAATTATCAAATACTCTAAGCATTACTTGTCATACTCCTAAGACTATAAAATAAACCCCTTTATAAATAAAAAATGTACTTCTAGCAAACACATCATACAACACAGTCTCAATGAATTGCATTAAAAATTTTTAACATTTTTTAAATACTTAACCCAGAAATACACATAAATTTCTGTAAGAGTAAACAGTATGGCAAACAAAAATAATTGATGACCCCATCATGTTAATCTTAGTGTGCATACTGGATTGACAGTAACAAGTGCAGTTAAAATGAACACTGAGGTCACGTGATGTAAGTAAGATGATGATCCTCAAATGATATTAAATACTTGCTTTGAGCTTTGGGGGCTTAGGGTTTGCAATAAATATGAAGTAAATATCTGTAGTACATCCTACATGTGGAGCACTTATCTTTCTCCATTTGGAAGTCTTTCTCCAGAGTCCCACTGTCTTAGGGCCATGCCATGGGGTGGAGAGTAGGGATCCTGTAGCAGGTCCATTTACAGAGCAATTGTTATATCCATGTACTCCTGGAGTTTATATATTCTCTGATCAATGTAGTCCATAAGTTTCTTTTCCATCAGTTCCATATTTTTAGTAAAAATCTTTTCCAAGTGGGAGCACACAGGTTACTCTTCTTTTGCAAACACCAACAACACCTTCACCATCCTTAGTGAGGTTTTCCTGCGACTTGTTATGTCCCACACAGAGATGGTTAACCTCTACATAAATTCTGGAGAAAAGGCAGCAACTCAGAGTGGGTTATATTTGAGTTGTTACTTGCTTTCTTCGTAGGAAAGAAAAAAACTGCATTTCTGAGGTCATTCTCAAGAAGAGAATGGTTTTGTTCTGCATGGAGCACTGGGTGTTGTGCATGAACAATGAATCATGGAACACTTCATCTAGAACTAATGATGTAATGTATGGGGATTAACATAATAAAAAAAAAAAAAAAGACATGACCAAAAAAAAAAAGAGAATGGTTTTGTGGCCCAATATTATACTCTTTGAGGTTTGTAATATTTTCTCCACCAGGTGGCTGTGGACTTTTATCAATGTAAGCTTTTAAGTCTGCAGTCACATTTCCAGATGTCTATCCGGTTCTAAAAGGGAAAGGCTTGTCTAAGTCTCCTGAAGCAGATGATGACTGCGGATCAGTCATATGTTTGTATCCAGTATTTCCCAAAGCTGACTAAAGCTGCTCTCCAATGGGAACACAATTCACAGAATATCAATAAAATCATGAAGATATATATTTATTGCCTAGGAAGAGGCCCATAATATCCTGCTGCTGAAATCTAACCATATTCATCAATTGCTGAGCGCCAGGTGACAACTTTGACCCCATGGCCTCCCTGAGTGTTTGGACCCTCTGCAGGTCTATCCTTGATCCTGGAGCAGGAGAGCTTATTGAAGAATTTGCTGAAACCCGCCTCATGTGTACCACAATTTTACTGATGAACACACACTGCTTTTCACCAAAGGAGAACAACTTTATTTTACAAGCATGTGTGGAGGACTCCAATGTCACGTATTTTTTGTACAAAATAATCTTTTCAACTTCACTTTATCCAGATCGCTACAAACATTCTTGCCCCTACTGGTTCCACAGTACTCCTCTCCTAAGTATACTTCCATATTTCTTGCTGAACTTAAAATGCCGACAGAAATGATTTCTTCACCTCTGTTATGGTCACATCTCAGGTAAAGGAAGCAGGGCTTTTTATCTGGGCTGTTCAGGCTGCTCTTCAAAACCACCAGATCTTGGCTCTCACCAGCTCCGCTCCAGGATCCTGGGCCCCGTTATTTATTTATTTATTTATCATAAGTTTTGTATCATCAGTTTGGTTCTTTCGGGAGGAAAGGTCTGATTTGGTGTCCAGTGGACCCCGTGGAGGCCTGTTCTTATGAATTTCAGAGCCATCTCAGTGATGGAATTACCAAACATAGACGGACCTCTCCAGAACAGGTACACCGATAATCCCTGTGACTTGTGTCCCGCATGTTCAGCGTAGAGCAATTGCTCATTCAGCCACCCATGACTGGAAGAACAAATTATCTTACCCAAGGCCCCCTGGACCCAGAAGTTTCTGTCAAAGTTTCCTCATGTGAGTGGAGGAGAGATGGAGATAAGGGAGAATGTGTCCCTGAGGTCACAGGCCCGATGGCCCTGGTTGGGGCAGATGACTTTTCAGCAGAGGCCCAGCCTGGCTGGAAGTGTCCCTGGGGTGACTGAGGGAGTGACAGCCAAGCCCTGAGAGCACAGGGAGCTTGTGTCTCATGTCTCCCATGGGACTGGCACTCGGTGAGAGCCACACTGAGGCTGGGCCCTGAATCAATGTACTGATCAGCCTCGGGCACTGACTGGAGCCCAGAGGTGGTGGGGGCTGAGCTGCCCATGGGACAGAGACTCTGCCTGGGATTCCTGAGCATCAGCTTCATCTCAGGAGAACAGGTGTTCAGGGCATGTCCTGGCTGCCCTGGTGACAGGACCCCAGTCACACTTGTCCTTGGGGTTTCCAGCTGATGAGAATTCTGCCTCCTGGAGATTGTGACCTGAGGACAGCTGGGTGAGCACAGGTTGACACTGACTCTGGAGGGACAGAGAAGACCAGAAACTGCAGAGTCCAGGGCACTATACACCCCCAGGGAGGAAAGAGGCGAGTGTGTGTGTGTGTGTGTGTATGTGTGTGTGTGTGTTTGACCAAAAATGAGGCCAAGTGCCCCTAAGTCCCTTTTATGGTTTTTGCACACCCCTAGGGATAGTTCTCCATCTCTAGGGATCCTGGATTTCAAGGCTAGTATCTCAAAGACTGTTTCCCTGGGGGAGGATGTATTTAAGCAGTGAGAACTCATTGGAGAGCAGACCTGTAAACAATTCCCTCAAGCAGAAGTCCAGGTCTGGTCAAGTGACAGAAACAGGAAGGAGAGTATAAGGGTTTTCATGCAGCCCTACTTTCTGGTCATTCTCTTCCCTAGAGATGGATCCAGAAGACTGGAAATTACAAGATGATTTCCAGTTTCCTCTGAAATCCTCACGTGGAGTCAGAGTTCAGACTGAAGAGCCAGAGGGAGAAACTGAACCTGGGGGACAGAGGAGCAGAGAGAAGAGGAGGAGGGTGAGGGGCTGTTGTCAGGGAGAGTCTGGAGGATCTGGTCCAAGTTCATGTGTAGCTGGTTCAGAGAGAGGAGACTGTGTCTGTGACCAGGGTCATTGTCAATGTATCAGCTGTGGACACATCAGTAGTGACACAAGGTCATACTTTATGGAATAAGATGATACAACTGATTGTGGAGGAATGTTCTCCGGGCAGCAGGGTCAGGTTCAGACACAGTTTATTCCTGTTCATCCTCTCCAGACCCTGTGGGGATGTGCAGTTGGGGTCTGATGCCTCATCGGTCCCTGTCTTCCAGGGATGTCCTATGCTGGCTTACTTTCCATTCAAACATGAGTGTTTCTCTTTCCCTGGTTTAGTGACAGATCTTTCTGCAGAACAGTGACCCCCCCAAATGTGTCTCCAAATTAGTTTCTCATAGAAAAGAGGCTTAGAGATAAGGCCTGTGGGCCCAAGGGTTTTTATCTCACTTCCTCGTTGTCTGAGACACTGTGGGTAAGTATAGCTGCTCCCACTGCCGTGATACATAGCACAGTAATAGTCCGCCTCGTCCTCAGTCTGCAGCCCCGAGATGAGCAGAAGCCCTGCATTGGCCGAGGCATCTTTGGAGCCCGAGAAGCGGCTGGGGACCCCGGAGCCCTGGTGCTTATCGGAGTCTGAGTAAAACCTCAGCAGATATCGGGGAGGGCTCCCTGGCTTCTGTTGGTACCAGTATGTTTGGTAGCTGCCAACATTGAAGCCACTGCTGAAGGTGCAGGTGGGTCTGGCCGTTGTTCCCGGAGATGCCGAGAGGGAGGGCGGCTGGGTCAGCACGGGCTGGGACAGGGAGCCTGCAAACACAGACTATCGTGGGTGATGGTACCAGAAATGAAAAACAAACAACTAAAAACTTCTCAGGACATTGAGCACAGGAAGGGTGACATGTGGGCCATCCTGTGTCCAGAGGCTTGTTCCTACCTGTGCAGTGAGACAGGAGCATGAGGACGAACAGAGTCCAGGCCATGGTGACATAGCCCTTGGTCCCCACAGTGGCTGAGCTGCCCCAGGCCTCCTTTTCTCCTCCAGCCTCTGCCACAGGAGGGGCTCTCCATGCAAATGGGGCTCACCCAGTGACAGCCCAGCCCCTCCCTGAGCCCTGGTGCTGGAGCTCAGCTCACACCATCCACTGAGGAGGATAGAGGTTGGACTCCCCCTGGGGAGAGCACTGGGAGGAAGCACCTGCTGAGACCACACACAGAGCCCCCAGGCCTGAATGTCCTCAGTGACTGGACCTCATTGAGCAGCTGTAGGGACCACAGGGCAGTCCCACAGTGCCCCCTGCTAATCTCACATGCAAAAATGAAAAAAAAATTATAAGAGATAACTTATATTAAAAATAGATTAAATGCATACTTTCTTAAGAAGATACAGAATTGGCTCTACTAGGAATACATTGTATGAATAAACTAATTTTAATAGGAAAATGCTTTTATAGAAGCACTCCACAGAAATGCGTAAGATACAGATGTTTTCACAGGGGACATCTAACAAACCTGAAATTAGATAATTCCGATTTTTCTTTTTTTTAAGATTTTATTTATTTATTTGAGAGAGAGAGAGAGCACAGAGGGAGAGGGAGAGGGAGAAACAGACTCCCCGCTCAGCAGAGAGCATGACATGGGGCTCAATCCCAGGACCCCAAGATCATGACTTGAGCCTAAGACAGATGCTTAACTGACTGAGCCACCCAGGAGCCCCAATGGTTCCAATTTCTTTGCTTCATATTTTTTCATAAAATTGAAGGATGGAATATTTTTTAGTCCTTTTAAAAGGCTTATAATACTGATAAATACACCTTCCAAATACATTTCACTAAAAGGAAAATTACAGGGGCACCTGGGTGGCTCAGTCAGTTGGGCATCTGCCTTTGGCTCAGGTCATGATCCCGGGGTCCTGGGATCCAGCCCCACATCGGGCTCCCTGATCTGCAGGAAGCCTGCTTCTCCCTCTCCCACTCCCCCTGCTGTCTTCCCTCTCTCGCTGTCTCTCTGTCAAATAAATGAATAAAATCTTTAAAAAAAAAAAAAGGAAAAATACAGACCAGTAACATTAAATACTGATACAAATATTGTGTATAAAATATTAACAAAGAGACATCAGTACCATGTTAATAAATTGACACACCATTATGTAGTGTGGATTATTCCAATGATACAAGGGGGGTTACATAATAAGAACTAGTTTAATATCACACACCATATTATTACATCAAGAGATATGATTATATTGCCCCAATTGGTCTTGAAAGAACCTTTGACCAAATTTAACACCAAATCCTAATAAAAGCCACATAAAAATAGAAACAAATACTTTTATAATATGGTAATACACATGCTCTCTCACACACTGATGATGTCCTGAGGCCAGTATCTCAGTTCATGGTGTAGTGAAGGGGACCATTTCCACAAAGATCAGAAACAGGGAAATTCAATCTTCACTTCAATTATTTTCAACATTATTTCTCAAGTGTTAGAAAATGCAATTAAAGAAGCAAAATCAAGGGCGGAGCAAGATGGCAGAGGACTAGGAGACCTGGATTTTCTCTGGTCCCAGGAATTCAGCTGGATGGGGATCAAACCACTCTGAACACCTACAAACTCAACAGGAGATCGAAGAAAAGAATAGCAGCAACTCTCTGAACAGAAAAGCAACCACTTTCTGGAAGGTAGGACGTGCGCAGAAGTGAACCCGAGGCGATATTCGGGAGGATAGATGGCGGGGGAGGGGGCCTCCATCACTGGCCGTTCTGGCAAGTGATAGAGCCGCAGAGCACAAAATTGGAACTTTTAGAAGTCGGCTCCACTGAGGGACGTCACTCCGGTGGCTAAGCGGGGGGTGGAACCCTCCGGGACAGTGTGGTCTCAGGACCCTTGGGGTCACAGAAAGACCGGGGGTGCCTGAGTGTGGCAGAGCTCCCAGGTAACGGAGCAGGGAAGCCAGCTGCAGAGGCGGAGCCCAGGCGCGGGCTCTCAGCTCGGGGTTGCCATAAACCGTGATCCGCGGCACAGTCGGGCCACTGCTCCTCCAGCAGGGACCCAACAAGCGGCAGATCCGGGGAGACTCCCCTTCCT
>NW_027699243.1:0-347 GCF_054177405.1 Leptonychotes weddellii | reverse complement strand
AAGCAAGATGGCGGAGGAGTAGGAAACCTAGATTTCGTCTCCTCTCACAAATTCAGCTGGATAGGGATCAAACCATTCTGAACCCCTACAAACTCAACAGGAGATCGAAGAAAAGAATAGCAACATCTCTCTCATCAGAAAAGCAACCACTTTCCTCAGTTGGTTAGGTGACTGCCTTCCGCTCAGGTCATTATGCTGGAGTCCCGAGATCGAGTCCCGCATCGGGCTCCCTGCTCAGGGGGGGTCTGCTTCCCCCTCTGCCCTCTTCCCTCTCGTGCTCTCTGTCTCTCACTCTCTCTCTCTCAAATAAATAAATAAAATCTTTAAAAATAAATAAATAAAAAAAA
>NW_027699242.1:0-347 GCF_054177405.1 Leptonychotes weddellii | reverse complement strand
TGACTTGGAGTCAGTGTCCTACCTCAGCATCAGCAGCTTCCTGGCCTTTGGCTGCCCTCAGCTGCTATTTCAAAGACCCGGGGCCATAACAGTATTAGTCAGAAGACAGAACACCCAGAGGGGCAATTCTTCTGTGCCAGTGCCCAAGGCAAGACCCTCGGGAAGGACCGGCATTCAGTTCACTAGTAAACTTACTTTCGGTATGTTTATGATAAGCAGGAGCAGCTAAGGCACAAAGCTGGGGGCATGGCCTCTCTCGCTGGGTTAGATGGACAGGCAGACCAGAAGGGCTGGCTTTTTCACTCAGTGCTGAGTTACATAAGCTATTTCTTTCCTTTTTTTCTTTT
>NW_027699241.1:0-347 GCF_054177405.1 Leptonychotes weddellii | reverse complement strand
AAATAACTTTACTCAGATGTGCACGGCAGTCCCGGAGTTCTTAAAACTTCAGGAGCACCTGTCAATCTCTCTGAGTGGTCGCTTTGAGGCTCATCTTCAGGCAGCTCACCTGCCTTAAAATGAGGGGAAAGCATTTCCCCGCCTATGAGAAAGGTGTTACGAGGGGGAACGTATGGCCTATACCCCCCCTTTTTAAAAGATTTTATTTATTTATTTGAGAGAGAGAGCATGTGAGCACAAGCAGGAGTAGGGGCAGAGGGAGAGGGAGAAGCAGACTCCCTGATGAGCAGGGAGCCCCACACGGGGCTCGATCCCAGCACCCTGGGACCCTGAGATCATGACTTGAG
>NW_027699240.1:0-347 GCF_054177405.1 Leptonychotes weddellii | reverse complement strand
GTGGCTGGGCTCTGGGAAGGGAAGAGCAGGCCTCAAGGGGCGGCTAGAAGGTGCTAACAGCCAACCTAAGTGCCAGTCCAGGGGTCTAGGCAGTGAGATGGAAGCAAGCCACAGCAAGAGCAGGTGGAGAAGGTGGGGTGACAGAACAGGATGCAGAGCCTGGGGTCAGGCATTTCCTGAGATGCCCAAGCATCACCAGCGTGGTGTGATGGGTTGAACTGGGTCCCCTAAATTAATTTGTTGAAGACTTAACCTCTTAATGTGGCCTTATTTGGAAATAGGGTCTTTGCAGATGTAATTAGTTAAGATGAGGACATACTAGATTAGGTTGGGCCTTAATTCAGTAT
>NW_027699239.1:0-347 GCF_054177405.1 Leptonychotes weddellii | reverse complement strand
TCTTTTATGGAGTACATTAACATTCTTTTCATTCGTTTTCTTTTTCAACTTCCCATGAACTGCACAAGAAGATTTTTTAAATCTAAAGCAATAACTTTATTCCCCCACTAAGGAGGATATGTAACTGTAAATGCAGGGAGAAAAGTCTACTGTGCATCTACCACTCAGAGAATGAGGCAACGGAGAATTCTTTTTTTTTAAATTTTATTATGTTATGTTAATCACCATACATTACATCATTGGTTTTTGATGTAGTGTTCCATGATTCATTATTTGCATATAACATCCAGTGCTCCATGCAGTACGTGCCCTCTTTAATACCCATCACCAGGTTAACACACCCCCCC
>NW_027699238.1:0-347 GCF_054177405.1 Leptonychotes weddellii | reverse complement strand
CCCACATTAGGCTCCCTGCTTGGCGGGAAGCCTGCTTCTCCCTCTCCCTGTTTGGGTTCCCTCTCTCGCTATGTCTGTTAAATAAATAAATAAAATCTTTAAAAAAAAATATGTCAGAACCCTAACTCCTATTAGCTCAGAATAATACTATTTGGATATGCGGTCTTTATGGAGGTAATCAAGTTAAAATAAGATCGTTAGGGTGTGCTGTAATCCAATATTATTGGTACCCTTATGAAAAAGGGAAATTTGGACACAGAGGCAGATACGCCTACAAGCAGAAGGCCTTATGAACATGTAGTCATGCATCAAGGTGATGCTTCTACAAGCCAAGGAACACCAAAGAT
>NW_027699237.1:0-347 GCF_054177405.1 Leptonychotes weddellii | reverse complement strand
CTTAAAGCCCACATTCTCCAAGTAACCCTTCCAGGAATTCTTCCCATGCTAGTCAACTGAGTGGTGGATATTCTGGCTTGACTTTCATGTCCTTTTAAGTAATTACACATATAGGGGCGCCTGGGTGGCTCAGTCGTTAAGCGTCTGCCTTCGGCTAAGTTCACGGTCCCAGGGTCCTGGGATCGAGCCCCGCATCAGGCTCCCTGCTCCTCGGGAAGCCTGCTTCTCCCTCTCCCGCTCCCCCTGCTTGTGTTCCCTCTTTCACTGTGTCTCTCTCTGTCAAATAAATAAAATCTTTAAAAAAAAAAAAATCAACAGGGGCGCCTGGGTGGCTCAGTTGGTTAAGC
>NW_027699236.1:0-347 GCF_054177405.1 Leptonychotes weddellii | reverse complement strand
AACAGATGAGCAACCGTGGGCACAGAGAGGTGAGGACACTTGTCCCAGGTCATTTAGCAAGAGCGCGGAGGGGCTCATATTCGAACCCTGGTCTACCCAAGTTCTTAACCTCATTTAAAGAGGAGGAAAGAGCTAAGCTGAATATCTTGAGAGGCGAGGTATAAACTGGTGTGTATCAGAGATTTAAAAAAAAAAAAAAAAGTGTGGGGATGCAAATACATCCGCACACAGGGGGGTGAGGAGATATAAGCAGAGGGAGCTTCTCAGGAGGCTAGCTGGGAGGGCCGCCGCGGGGCCCGAGGAAGGAGGGAGGAAATGGATGTTTTGTGCTGTTTACCCTTTTGAAT
>NW_027699235.1:0-347 GCF_054177405.1 Leptonychotes weddellii | reverse complement strand
TATTAGATGATCTACCTGCTTCTGGTATTCTGCTTACAGCTGCTCTATTGGAAGCCTCCAAAGACAACAATATGTTCCAAGAACTTTCCAAGAACCTTTTGGAAGCTAATGGTGGTGATAGCAGGGCTCATATCTCATATGAACTAATATTAAGTAGTATTCAAATTAGGTGTGAGATACTCCAGGTTCTGTGCAGATATCTCCACATTTGTTTTTGAAGCAAACATATCTGTAATCAAGTTACAAGCTAGTCCCCAGGAGACCTGTCTCTGCCTTTTGTTGTTACAAATCTGCTTTGGTATTTTGAGTTTGGAAATAAGTTAAGCTCAGGGTGCCTGGGTGGCACA
>NW_027699234.1:0-347 GCF_054177405.1 Leptonychotes weddellii | reverse complement strand
ATGAAGAAGCTGAGATTCATGGCTGTGCCCAAGAATCACACATGTTTCTCTGAGTTCCATGAGCCACTGGAGCAGATTATTCAAACGTGAAGAGGAGGTTGTGGGGACTTCCAACTCATGGCAGGTGGGGACAGAACCTTCAGGGGGTCAGCCAGGGGAGGGGACCTGCAGGGTTTGCCCGGGAGCTCAGCACAGGGGGAGTGTTCCTGGCTCCAACATGCTGACTGTGGGGCTGCATGGGTCACAGGGTCACCTACCCTAAGCCTAACCCTTAACCCTAACCCCTAACCCAACCCTAACTCTAATCAAACATCATGCTCAATTTAGAGGACTGACAGCTCTACTCT
>NW_027699233.1:0-6441 GCF_054177405.1 Leptonychotes weddellii | reverse complement strand
AGAGACGATGGACTCTGAAAAACAAACTGAGGGTTCTAGAGGGGAGGGGGGTGGGAGGATGGGTTAGCCTGGTGATGGGTATTGAGGAGGGCACGTTCTGCATGGAGCACTGGGTGTTATGCACAAACAATGAATCATGGAACACTACATCTAAAACTAATGATGTAATGTATGGGGATTAACATAAGAATAAAAAAATGTTTGCAAGGAATTAAAAAAAAAAAAACTAAGAAAACTCCTACAACATGTTTTGAGTTATTTAGGAAAGAACCTTGGAGTTAAAATCCACATGATCCCCAAATTCCCATGAATCTTAAACAAGTCTTAATATTGAAATCTTCTCTTCTATGCATTTTTAATATGCTCTGCTAGCTGCATTAGCTTATGTGTAATCTTAAATTAGAGAAAAGGTCACTTTTAGTCTCATTAAAAGACTTCATAGATCCTCCATAAATCATTTACATAGAAGGTAGTTTTCCCAGCTCTAATATTCTAGTATAACTAAGAAATCTAATGTGGTTTTTCACAGACAAAAACATAAAGTGCTTGTAAAAATAGCCATTATTCAAGAGTTGTAAAATTCCATGCCCATATAGGTATGTTATGGCTTGGAAAATTGTACTACAAAAGTGTGGTGTTGTGATAATATGTATTTGGTCTTTGTCCTCGATGCCTGGCCTCTAAGACCTTTGGAATTTCCTGAGTGATAAGGGTGAAAAGAGGGTCTTTTGTTATTCATAAAAGCCCCTTTTAAACCAAATCTGAAGTTATGCTAAGGAAGTGACTCTTGGTGGGAGCTGATTGCCAGAGGAACAAACCACATGATTAGAAGCTTGGAACTTTGTGTCCCTGGACCTGTGGGGAGTGGAGAGAGTCTGGAGATTGATCTAATCACCAATGGTCAATGATTTAATCAATCGTGCCTATGTAATGAAGCCTCCACAAAAATCCCTAAACAAGGGAGTTCAGAGAGTTTCCGGGTTGGTGAACAAAGACACATCCGTGCACTGGGAGGGTGGCCCACCTCAAACTCCACGGGGACGGAAGCTCCAGTACTCACGACCCTTCGGGACTTTGCCCGATGTACCTATTCATCCGGCTGTTCATCTGTATCCTTTATCACAACCAACCAGTACTGGTAAGTAAACTGTTTTCTCTGAGTTCTATGAGCCATTCTAGCAAATGACCATACCTGAGGAGGGGGTTGTGGGAACCTCCGACTTATAGCTGGTCAGTCAGAAGTACAGAAGGCCCGGGACCTGCGACTGGCCTCTGAAGTGGGGGCAATTTTGTGGGGTTGAGCCCCTAATTTGTGGGGTCTATGCCAACTCTGGGTAATTAGTGTTAGAATTAAATTGAATTGTAGCATACCCAGTTGGTATCTGGAGAGTTAAAGAATTGGTTGGTGTGTGGGAAAAAAAAAAAATCCCCACATATTTGGTGTCAGAAGTGTCACGAGTAACAAACAGTTCACGGTAAGAGGTAACGTGATTTTTCAGTTAATTGAATTACAGGACAGTAAAGAAAGAAAACCAAATACAATAGCCTTAGCAAAAGAGGGATATTTGGCTTAGCCACAATTATTGCAAAGCCTTATTTTAGAATATTCAAACATCAGAAATCACTTGGAAAAGATCCATTTTTGTCTCTGTCTGTGCGATCAGAGTTAAGAGCACAGCCTGTGATGTTCACCATGCCACGAGGTAACCACATGAACTCAGGCAAGTGACTTCAATCGTATGCACCTGGGGAACCCAAGTGCAGGCCACGCCGAGATGGGCCACTTTGGCATGAACACTATTTTGAGTTAAAAGCAATCCAAACCCAGCTGACTCAGGAAAAGCTCTTTACCTCCACCTCAGCTGCCTGCCTCACCAGGAAGAGAGCTATTAACAGAGACTCCCTTTTACCTAAGAAACTTAGCTGCATCATAGGGCAACCTTGTTTTTCCAAACATCTCCTTTCCCCTTCTTCTTAATGGTCTTTCTCCTGTTTGTATCCTCAGACCCTTACCCCTCTCCTCAGCTCATAGAAGCTTCATGTTGCCTTGCTGGCTTTGGAATTTCCATGTTTGTGTGGATTCCCCTTAAGTACATATGCTATTAAATGTGATTTTCTCCTGTTAATCTGTCTCACGTCAATTTGATTCTTAGTCCAGCTAGAAAGATCTTCAAGGGCAGAGGAAATTTTGCCTTCCCAACACACCTTTCTATAATGTGGATGTAAACAGAACCAATGGCATGGTGTCATGACCAGCAGTGAGTGAGATGATGCATATGCATCTCTTAACAGAGTGCCTTGCACACAGTAAATGTGTAAATACTGATGAATATCATCACTACTGTCCCTACAATTTCCCTTCCACGAAAGGTATTGCCAACTGTCATATCTTGAGCCTCCCATGAAGGAGGCTCTCCAGACCCTCCATGGGAATCCCACTGTGTGAGTGGCAGATGACTTTGTAGCAGGAGACGAAAAGCTTCCTGCCCTTACAGCATCACTCAGCATGCTGGGATTTACCAGCAGAAAAATCAGTCTCCGACTGCTCATCTCAGCACCCTCCTGTCAGGGAAGGTGCTCATCCAGTCACCTTCTCTATTAAGCCCTCTCTGAACCTCCAGGACTGGACCCTGAACACCAGCCTGAGAGAGCAGCTCAGCTAATCCCCAACAACTGCACCACTTTCCCAGCCCAACTGCAGCCTCCCTGGGGTCACAGGTGCCAGACGACAGATGCATCCCTGGTCTTTCAAAGATATTATCCAAATGCTTTTGATGTCCCTAAACTGTATAGAGTAATGAGAAGATGAAAAAGCTCTTTGTAACCTGGGTACAGACACAGTACAATATAAAAGGAAAGAGAAAGGGGGGGGAGGGAGGAAGAGGAGGGCCGGGGAGAGAGAAAGGGAGAGAGATGAGTGAGAGAGAGGGAAAGAAACAGAGAGAGAGAAGGGAGGGAGGGAGGGAGGGTAGGGAAAGGAAGGAAGAAGAAAGAAGAGAAATTAGGGCTTTAAAACAAATGATTTTTCTCAAAATGGGTTATTCCTCAGAAGTCAACTATCATCTTTGGGTTACCAGACTCTCATTTTGAAATCTGAGGATATGTGATGATCTAAGTCTGGAAAAATTGTGTCTAAAAAGCAAAATATATAAAAAAATTCCCTCCTAAAGAGTTTCTCTACCACATAAGACACACACACACACACACACACGGTCATTTTATATATAAAGTCATTTTATGTATTATCATATTCACTTTTCATGATCACATTGGGAGGTAGAAACTAATAGTTCCACATTACACACTAGGACTTGAGGTTTCTAGGAAGCAGTAAACTACACATGGCCAGGATCATGGTGAATTTTCCTAAAGCCCAGGACTCTGACAGAGGTGACTCCAGACTTAGTCTGTATTTCTCTACAGAGAGGTTCTCACAAGATGGAAATTCCGACCCTGATTATCTCCACAACTTGCTCTGTACTCTCGACTGAGTAACTCACGCAGTTCCAAAGTCAGCCTCTGATCAATGCTGACACAGATACCAACCTTTCACTCCATAAATTGTTTGAGGAAAACGCTGACTTTCTCTAATGGTACAAACCAAAACGATGATTCGCTTAGATGAGTCAGAAAATTCCCCCCAAAAGAAATTCAATGCTTTGAAGGAAGAACTCCGCTTTGAAATAAATCAAAAGAGACTCTATGCATAGGTAGAAGGGTTTCCTTGGCCCCCACAGGAGCTTTGCTGCTATGAACATTAATCCCTTGCAGTGAAAAATAAATAAATAATATTTATTTTATTTATAATAAATAAAATAAATCCCTTGATTTAAGGGAGAGTCCCTTGTTGAGACAGCAAGAAGGATGCTGGGCAGATCCCAGTTAGAGGAACATTTGGGGTCTAGTAAAGAGATGATGCGGCAGGAGAAATCTGGAGTGAGATTCAGATAAAGGAAGAGACAAGTCTGGCAAAGAGGCAACTTGTGAATTGTACGTGGAAGACACCCTAGAGACACTTCAAGGAATTCAAATGTGATGAATTGCACTGAGATGAAAGGATTATCCCGGAGGCATTTGCTTATTTGAGACAATTATTTTCAGGAAGAAAGCATTTTCAAAGAAATTCACTTAAGTGGTACTTTTGATTGACGTCCATATTCTTTTTTTTTTTTTTTTAAGATTTATTTATATTTTATATTCTTTTTTTTAAAGATTTTATTTACTTATTTGACAGAGAGAGAGAGAGAGCCAGAGAGCACAAGTGGGGGGTGGGAGGGAATGGCAGAGGGAGAAGGAGAAGCAGGCTCCCCGCTGAGCAGGGAGCCCGATGCGGGGCTCAATCCCAGGACCCCGGGATCATGACCTGAGCCGAAAGCAGATGCTTAACCAATTGAGCCACCCAAGGGCCCCATTATATTTTATATTCTTTAAAAAAAAATTGCAAAGGTTAATTCATGAGCTAGAAGAAAGTGGGTAAGAAAAATCAGGATTGTAATAGGCAAGCACCATAATTATCACCCCCCGCCCCCATCATCATCATGGCTAACACTTCCTGAGCACTTCCAAGGTACCAGGGACTCTTTCAAGATTTTACAAATTTAATTCATTCCTCTCTCTCAACAACCCTATGAAGAAGGTGTTGTTATTATTATCTTCATTTTTTTAGATTAAGAAACAAAAAGGTACAGAGAGGTTAAGAAACTTGCCTCCAATCACACAGCTAATAAAGTGGTGAGTTGGAAATTTGAATCCAGGCCTCTGCGTTCTAAGCCTATGATCTCAATCTTTATGTTATTATAGATGGACTAGTAGTTTTACCTTTTGGCTCCCCCCCCCCAAATACACTTGATTACATACATATATATATATTTAAGGCGATGAGGAACTTTGATCTGATCATTCCAACATATCTTGGACCTGCTGGAAGATACCAGCAAAAACTACTGGAACAATGGCTACCTCTTTCATAGCTGGGAAAGATGCTCTTTAAGATACATTATAATTCATGGCTTCTGATAAATTTGTAAGCACTTACCTCTTTCTCCTTCCTGACATTCTTTTCAACTATCTCACTTTTTCCATATGCAAACTTACGTATTTATGCTCAAGAAGTCTGTCACTGTACAAGTATTTTGTCTTTGATCTGTATCATTTAGACTCCCTCAAAATTAAGCTATTAACTTAGAAGGTTCCTAAAATAACTCCAACACTATGCTTATGCATAACTTCAATTTTAAAATGCCGTTCAGGGACACTGTATCATATGATAGCTTCAAATTCCAGGGCAGGTCACAGGGTGCTAGCTACCTTAAGCTGACCTACAGTTGGTTTAAATGCTGACCATGGCAATGAAAAATGCAGGGTGGTGTAAGCGTAGTTTCAAAATGTTCCTCTTCAAAATTACCGTCTGTTGAAAACCCTTAAGTTTCCCAAATGTACATACATCAGTTTCAATTAACGTTACAAGCAGGATCCTAAGAATACTTTCATCACCAACTAACGAGATGAAGTATTATATACTAATTGTGATGACAACGTAAGCCTTCCCAAGAGGTTCTGAACTTCACTTTTATGAAAAGCTCTAGGTTGAATAAGCCGCATAGTCTTAAAAATCACCATCATATATAGCATTTTTATTTTAGTGGGTTCTTGGTTAAAGGCATGAATGAAGAAAGGGAATCAGCTCTTCAAGGGGAAGGATGTATATTCTTCTTTGGTATCTACCCCTGAAAAAGAGCAGAATGGTGGCTGGAGCGAATTGACATCTATGAAGAAAAAATACACACATATCCATGTGTTCATGTATGTGCACGCATGCATGCACACACACACACATTTATTTGCTCCTGAGCAAACGTAAGTTGCTTAAGTAGGCTTCTCATATCGCCTAGAGTATAAGCCAATGTTCTCATAATTGTCTATACACCCTCTGCCATTTAGTATTGGATGCCAGCTCTCCTCTGACCGTCCCGTGTTGTGTTGGGGCCTGTGCATACTGGCTCAGGAGAACCAATTGTACTCATCCCTCAGCTCTTCATTTAGTGACAGTAAGTTGGTATGTACACCATGCAAACCCTACAGATGAGAGGTTTTGTTGAGATGTCACCTCCTCCCTGACTACTTTATTTGAAATAGGATCCCACTCTCTCACACCACTCCCAAAGCCCCCATTCTCCGTAGCGTGATCTTCTGACATATATGTATATATACACATATATGAACAATGTGGGGGTTAGTATGCCAACCACCACACAGCTGAAAATCTGCATATAACTTTTGACCCCAAAAACTTAACTACTAATGGCCTACTCTCTACTGGAAGCCTTATGGATAACGTAAACAGTCGATTAACACATATTTTGTATGTCCCATGTATTATATACTATTTTCTTACAATAAAATAAGCTAGGGAAAAGAAAATGTTATTAAGAATATCGTAAA
>NW_027699232.1:0-347 GCF_054177405.1 Leptonychotes weddellii | reverse complement strand
TAAAATTCAAATTCTTCAGCACAAACTTATCATAAGACTCAGTACCACCTGGTCCTAAATTACCTTCTTGGCTTCATCTCATCACTACTTCTCAGCACCCTGAACACTCACCCCTGCTTTGGCCACACCACATTTCATGAGGTTTCTGAAAACAATTTTTCTTTTTTTTTTTTTTTTAAAGATTTTATTTATTTATTTGAGAGAGAGAGAATGAGAGACAGAGAGCATGAGAGGGAGGAGGGTCAGAGGGAGAAGCAGACTCCCTGCCGAGCAGGGAGCCCGATGCGGGACTCGATCCCGGGACTCCAGGATCATGACCTGAGCCGAAGGCAGTCGCTTAACCAACT
>NW_027699231.1:0-347 GCF_054177405.1 Leptonychotes weddellii | reverse complement strand
CTAGAATACATAAAAATCTAATGATAGGTAGCAGTAAAGCAGCATGATACAAACTGAGCACAAATCTTTTAAGTGCTGATTCTCTCTCTCTCTTTTTTTTTTTAAGCTAATAGACCACTGGGAGTAAAATGTCAAATGCTGGAGAAATATCGTTTATAATTTTTTTTGTCCTTGCCTGTTCTCATCACCAACAGTTCTCAATTAATCCAACTATGAGGCTAGTAACTAAAAATCCACCGCCTTCTTCACACAGAGGTGAAGGCTTTATTTCACCTTAATGTGTTGAGCTCCTAAGTATTATAGGAAAGAAGGTGTGTTGTTAAAAGCAAAGAGAAATTACGAATCAG
>NW_027699229.1:0-347 GCF_054177405.1 Leptonychotes weddellii | reverse complement strand
ACTTCAGCTCAGGTCATGATCTCAGCATCCTGGGATTGAGCCCTGTATCAAGCCCCGCATCGGGCTCCACAGAGAAAGACATATATCATATGACCTCACTGATATGAGGAATTCTTAATCTCAGGAAACCAGTTGAGGGTTGCTGGAGTGGTGGAAAGTGGGAGAGATGGGGTGGCTGGGTGATAGACACTGGGGGGGGGTATGGGCTATGGTGAGCGCTGTGAATTGTGTGAGAGTGTTGAATCACAGATATGTACCTCTGAAACAAATAATACATTATATGTTAAGAAAAAAAAAAGAAGATAGCAGGAGGGGAAGAATGAAGGGGGGGAAATCAGAGGGGGAGA
>NW_027699228.1:0-347 GCF_054177405.1 Leptonychotes weddellii | reverse complement strand
AAAAAAAATTTCCCCAGTGCTTTATTTCCTTGAAAAAATTGGTGTTTCTTCAAAATTGTGGGTGTTCCACGGAAGTGGGATGAGCGTATAAATGTTGGTGGACATGTGATATGGTGGGAAAAAGGCTAAGAATTCATGTGATCTCCACACAAACTGTTTAAACCCAGAAAGCCTCTTGTGTCTACTGATTTTATTAATTATGCATATCTGTAGCCCAGTACCATCAGCTTTATTTTTATCCTAGGAATCCATCCTTAATATAGAACCACAAAGATCCAAACTACCTGAAGTCTCTTTAGCAGCCAAACCACGGTAAGTGGCAACTGTGCAAAGTGAGAATCCGGATA
>NW_027699227.1:0-347 GCF_054177405.1 Leptonychotes weddellii | reverse complement strand
AGAGAGAACAAGCTGGGGTGGGGGAGGCACAAGAGGAAGCAGACTACCCGCTGAGCAGGGAACCCAAACTGGGACTCAATCCCAGGACCCTGGGATCATGACCTTAGCCGAAGGGAGACACCTAACCTACTGAGCCACACAGGTGCCCCAGACAAACTAGATTTTAAACCAAAGACTATAATAGGAGATGAAGAAGGACACTAACATCATAATAAAATGGTCCATCCAACAAGAAGATGTAACAGTTGTAAATATTTATGCCCCTAACTTGGGAGCCACCAAATATATACATCAACTAATAATGAACTTAAACTCACTGGTAATAATACAAATAATATTAAGGGACT
>NW_027699226.1:0-347 GCF_054177405.1 Leptonychotes weddellii | reverse complement strand
AGTAGTTTCGTTTTTAGCACTTAAAATATCATTTCAGCATTATCACCAATGTACAAGTAATGAAAACTAGAATTGTTTTTATTCAATATAACTGGTAAAAGTACGCTTTACCTGATTTTTAAATTGCCAGTTTGCTTATTGACTATGCTTGAAAGAAATTAATTTGAAAACTCTAAATGAAAATAATTTTTAGGGGCGCCTGGGTGGCTCAGTTGGTTAAGCGACTGCCTTCGGCTCAGGTCATGATCCTGGAGTCCCAGGATCGAGTCCCGCATCGGGCTCCCTGCTCGGCAGGGAGTCTGCTTCTCCCTCTGACCCTCCTCCCTCTCGTGCTGTCTCTCATTCTC
>NW_027699225.1:0-347 GCF_054177405.1 Leptonychotes weddellii | reverse complement strand
TTGTCTCTCTGTCTTTTCAGTTTCTGAACCTATAAGCCATTACTTGTGAATTGGCAGATGTCCAAAGGAAAAAGAAATAGTGCTAGATTTGGGGTTCATTTTCTTCCTTTTCTTCTCTCTAGTAATTTAGCCCTTTGAGTCCTCGCTGCCTTGGTAACTCCGTAATGCCTCTAGAAAGATGAAGCTTTTTTTTTTTTTTAAAGATTTTATTTATTTATTTGAGACAGAGAGAATGAGAGACAGAGAGCATGAGAGGGAGGAGGGTCAGAGGGAGAAGCAGACTCCCTGCCGAGCAGGGAGCCCGATGCGGGACTCGATCCCGGGACTCCAGGATCATGACCTGAGCC
>NW_027699224.1:0-347 GCF_054177405.1 Leptonychotes weddellii | reverse complement strand
CCTGGGATCATGACCTGAGCGGAAGGCAGCCGCTTAACTGACTGAGCCACCCAGCTGCTCCTAAAATGGGTTTTATACAGATATACGTTTGTTTTATAAAACCCTTTTTAACTCTTTCTTTTTAAAATTTTTCTTTTATCTTTTCCAGTGTACCTGTGTCCTGTAATTTAGTCTGCTCTAATTTTGTCTTTAATTTTCTGGTGTTCTTACTTGTTTTTTCTTCCACTTCTTTCCTGAACTTTATCAGCTTATGATTCAACTGTTTTTGTTTTTTCACCATCTGTTTTCTGATCTATTATATAGCCATGTGCCCGTATAAAAATTTGGCTTATATTACTGTTTAAAAG
>NW_027699223.1:0-347 GCF_054177405.1 Leptonychotes weddellii | reverse complement strand
AGTGGGTGAAATTATAAATGATTATGAGAGTGCAAGTATTAGATGACATCAAGCCCAGAAATACACAAACCCTATCTTGACCCAGCTACACTTTGCTTTATGCTTCATCCGAGAATTAAATGCATGAGACATGATAATGGGGAAAATCACTATTTTTTAATGTTTTTTTTATTTTATTTATTTATTTATTTATTTATTTTATTCTTATGTTAATCCCCATACATTACATCATTAGTTTTAGATGAAGTGTTCCATGATTCATTGTTTGTGCATAACACCCAGTGCTCCATGCAGAATGTGCCCTCCTCAATACCCACCACCAGGCTAACCCATCCTCCCAGCCCCCT
>NW_027699222.1:0-6441 GCF_054177405.1 Leptonychotes weddellii | reverse complement strand
CAACAGTCTTGCACAATTCACAGTGCTTACCAGAGCACATACCCTCCCCAGTGTCTATCACCCAGTCACCCCATCCCTCCCACCCCACCCCCCACTCCAGCAACCCTGTTTGTTTCCTGCAATTAAGATCAGTGTGAGATCATATGATACATTGACATCGGAATTTAATATGCAGTGTTCTGCGGGCGCCTGGGTAGCACAGTTAATTAAGTGTCTGATTCTTGGTTTTGGCTTAGGTCCTGATCTCAGGGTGCTCAGATCGAGCCCTGCCTTGGGCTCTTTGCTGAGCACTGAGTCTGCTAAAGACTCTCTCTCCCTCTCCCTCTGCCTCTCCACCCTACATTCTCTCTCTCTAAAATAAATAAATAAATCAATCTAAAAAAATGCAGTGCTCTGGGTTTTGCACTCACATCCAGCTCCAATCAATAAGAATCTATTTAAAAAAAAAGATGTGGGATTTTATGCTTAACCTTATGAGTGAAATGAAATCCTTGGCTATATACACTAGTTTTTTGGGGGGGTGACCTTGACACTAAGAACTATGTATGTCTCAGGGACTGGAGATCGATCTGTGTTCAACTCTGACAGGTGGATGGTCCACAGGGATCGTTTAATAGTAATAGAGACTTGTGCTCATCTCTAATGCATTTAACATGGAAAGAGCTTCTGATAGAAGGTGTTAAGCCTGTATCTTTTCAGAATTCAATTTTCTGGAAGATGTTGAGAGGATTATTACCTAAACTTCTGCAGGGTGGGACTTGATTGTGCATATGATGGTGCCTTTAAAACCATGGTAATAAAGTTTATTACCCAGCCAAGAACATACAGAGAAATGCCTTAGTTGAAGGTAGGCTCTCAGTCTAGACCTACCTGTTTCTAGTAAGGTCAGTAGGTTTGTGGCATCACAAGGGAGTTCATACATGCAACTAAATTTCATGGTTATGACTCCATGGCAAGATGAGTGATGGGCAGCCTTTGGGTCTGAGCTCCATCGCTGCATATGGAGAGTGGGCACCCACACCAGGGTCAGAGACCCAACAAAGTGAACTGATTCTATCTTATCTTTCTCAATATAGCTTTACCTCTTGATTTTATAGTGAAGACACAAAAAGCAGAGAGTTTCACTGAAGAAATGCATCAGCATTCCTAGGTGACATTATAATATCATGGCTAAATCATTGTAGAAATGTCCTTAGGATTTTAAGGAACTCCTACATCCACCTATTTGCCTAAGATGAATTTAACAAAGTTGATTAAGAAGCTTTTACTGAGAGTCATGACCTGTCTACTATTTAGATAAATAAATAAATGTTCTAAACTTTTGAGTACTTTCTACATACAAAGTGTTATGGGTTATTTTCTATTGATTATTGTACAATGCACAGTCTCTGAAAACAGAAAATTGATCAGGGAGTTTCCACAAAATCATGGCATGCTTTATAGCTATGGGGCTTTAGAGATAATTTATCCTAACCAGATTACTGGCTCAGGGAAAAATGTTACTAACTTATGCTTTGTAAAAGCCCAAAATATGACTTGCTATCAAATGTATTTATGATAGACTCATTTAAAATTCAGAATGTTGTTTTACAGTGAGTTTCCTAGATAGAATAAGATTTCTCCAAGACCATTCATTGGTAGAGAAGCAACATAATATAATAACAAAAAAAATTAGAATTGGAAAATGTCATGCATTCATTTATTCAACAAATAATTATTGAACTTCTTCTATGTGCCAGGCACCAAGCCTGGTGCTGCATACAACAGTGAAGTAAACAAACATCATTCTTGCATCTGTACAGTTTGTAGGATAGCAGATCTAAGATATTTCTTTTGATGTATCAGTCAAGTCCATAATGAGATATACAGAAGTAATATCTACCTCCTCATAGATTATCATGAAGATTAAATTAAAGAATGGATGTGGAATCACTTCATGAACTATAAATATGTTTTGCTGCTTCCCAATAAAAACCATTCAATGAAAACAGCAAAAGTCTGGAACCAGAGTGTTATTGGAAGTATGTCAAGATCTCCCAGTATTGGTGCCTTGGCAGGATCTTGGGATGCAGTACTGGGGAGGCAACACAGAGGCAGCTGGGAAAGTCACCTCCATTCTGCCTTCAAGGCTGCCTCACGCTGCTTCTGCTCCACCCACAGGTCCTGATTCCCATTGTGCAAGCCTCCTCTTCTGCTTTCAGTGATAGCCACTCATCCAAGACCCCACTGTTTTCTCCCAAACCTGCCGGGAATGGCCAGCAATCCCTGTACTGGTGGATGAAAGATTACTCCAAATTTTGCTGAGAAAGAGAGGAGAAGGCAAGAGGGTCAATGCTCAGAGACCCTTTGCTCTTCTTTGCTCCCGCTTTTATTGGTCCTTCAGGATATCCTTATCACTGTTTCTCAAGCACGTGATGTGTGACAAGGGGTCTTACTTAAACTGAGAGGATTTACAGGAAAGATAAGATATGCTAATCTGGTGTTCTACTGAACATAGCTTAAGGGACAATGCATACATCTCTTAGATCACAGGTTGGCAGTTTGAGCTAAGAAAGCCTTGGGGAAGGTAACTCCCTGCGGCATTCCAACGGCAGAGTGGTCACAAAGGCCTTTGCATTCCAAAGGCCCATGCCCTTCTCCAAAACCCTTCCTTGCCCTCAGCGGCCTCCGTGTTTACATTTTAGCAAGCCAGGTATTATGGCTGGCTTCATGCTCTACATTAACCTCAGCACAAACCTACAAACAGACCCACTTTATTCTAAGCCATCCACAGCATAGTTGAGGCCAGGCTGCAACTTCTGACGAGACTTTAGTAAAGACTGGAGGTAGTGAAGAGTTGTGTGATTCTGAGGGATGATGTAGGGCTACAACATGGCTGCTTTGAGTCTGCAGGTGGCTTGCTTTTTGACTCCAGTAGGGCAATCCCATAGGACAAAGGAGTCCATCCAGGGACCGTTTGCCTAAGGCTTGGCAACTCCTGGAACAACACCACATGTAAGCCCTCACAGTTGGGTATTAAATGAGTTTATCCAACCTGAGTTCACTTTTTCACCTAAAGGTGGTTTCCTGTGGAGTCTCAACCCAGAGTTTCTAATTTAAGGAGAACATATTGAATCAACCAAAATTCAGAGGGGTACCATAAGTTCACACTTAGAAAAGAATAATTTATCCCCAAAGAATCATGTCTTTCAAATATGCCCCATAACCAGTAGAAACATATAAGTGTTTAACTGAAAGAAGAGTTCCACAAAATATGCTTAGTTTTACTACCTGCAGTACATTTTGATTACTCAGTTTCAGGGACTGACCAACTGTGGTCTGGGGGCCAAATCCAGCCTGGCACCTGTTTGTATACAGCTTCCAAGCTAAGAATGGATTTTACATTTTTAAATGGTTGGTTAAATCAATAGAAGAATAATATTTCATGACCGTGGAAATTATTTGGCATTCAAATTTCAGCGTCCATAAAGTTCTGTTGGAATATAGCCATCTTGTTACATTGGTTTTTCAATGGGAGCCCTATTGACATTTTAAGGACTGGATGACTCTTTGTTGTGGGCATTGATGTTTGCATTGCAGATGGTTAAGTCACATCCTAGCCTCTTGCATTAGAGGCCTGTAGCATTCCCACCCTGGTTATTGAATCAAAAATGAATCTAGATGAGCTCTGTGGGGTGAAAACGTGTAAGTCAGAACCACTGGCTTGGGCTTGGCTATAGTTGCTTTGTGACTACAAAAGCAGAGTTGAGTAGTTGTCACAAAGACAGTCTGCCAGCAAAGCCTAAAATATTTACATCGTATATACCTTTTTATGGAAAAAGTTTGGTGACTCCTGCTTTACTTCTATTGTTTCTATTCTATTCTATTCTATTCTATTCTATTCTATTCTATTCTATTCTATTCTATTCTATTCCATTCCACTACATTCTTTTTTATTCTACTTCTTTAAACAATGCTGGTCATGACCTACTAAACTAATTTTATTTCTCACTAATAGGACTCAACCTGTGGTTTGAGAAACTCTATTCCTAAGCAGCTCTGGAAAGGCAGTATATTGAATATTGGATAAGAGCATATGACTTACAACCAAGCTTGGGTTCATATTTTAACTGTGTTGCTTAATAGTTGTGTGAACCTGGCCAAGTTACTGAATCTCTCCGAGCTCCTATAACCACATACACAAAATAGGGATGGTAATAATAATAGATACACAGTTAATGTTTGTAAGGCTAGGATGGGTCCATGGTATATATTGAGCACTTGTCATTTGCTACTGCCATTGGTGTTTGTATTAGGATCTTCCAGAGAAACAGAACCAATAGGGTGTGTATCGATAGATAGAATGAGATTTATGTAAAGAAATTGACTCATGGGATTATGGCGGCTGGCAAGTCCAAAATCTGCAGGGTGGGTTGGCAAGCTGAAGACCCAGGAACAAGCTGATGCTGTGGTTCAAGTCTGAAAGGAGTCTGCTGCCAAATTCTCTCTTGCTCAGAAAAGGTCAGTCTTTTATTCTCCTCAAGCCTTTGATGGATTCGGGGAGGCCCACCCACATTACAGAGGGTAATCTCCTCAAAATTCACTGATTTAAATGTTGATCTCATCCAGAGATACCCTCCCAGAAATACCCAGGCTAATGTGTGACCACATATCTGGGTACTGTGCCCCAGCCAAGTTGACACATGAAATTAACGATCACAGTGGTTACCATCGTGTCACCATAAAAGAGAGAAAAGTGATCATTGTTCAGAAAATCAAGCAATTGGGAAAGGACTGGGGTATCTCATTGGGTTTGTTCAGACAATTCATTATTTTAAAATATAATACTGCTTCTCCCTCTGCCACTCTCCCTGCTTGTGTTCCCTCTCTCGCTCTCTCTGTCAAAAAATAAAATCTTAAAAAAATAAATAAATAAAATATAATACTAATGAAAGTAAAATAAAAATTATAGGGAAGATGTTTTGAATTTGCATAAATTTGTGTATTTCACAAATAATTTCTTTCCAAATTTTGAATAGGAAACTCAAGTTTGCTTCCATGAGCACAACAGTTTTACTATAGGTTTTTGGTTGAAACTACTATAAACAATTCCTAATGAACAATTTTCACTCATAATTTGAAAAAATTTTTACAGCAGTCATATATTTAAAAGAGCTGAAATTAAGTTTAGAGAAATGATATTAAAGATGTATTTCCTTTTCTCCTTTTGACAAATGCAATGTTGAGGTTTCTTAGTGTAATGAAAATGGAATTCAGATCCACTCTAATGCTGACATATGAATTTCAAACTCTGATGCATCTCTAATGTGAACATTCATGAGCTGTTAGACAGGCATGCAGCAGCCTAAACGTCAGTAAAATGACAATCAGATGAAAGCCACAGATATATTTGGTAAATACAAAGACAGACTTAGGAACCTACATGGAGCAACATTTGCCAGAGACTCCACCAGGCCCACCTATTCACCAACACTTGCTTGACTGTATCTCCCTGGGCATTCGATGCAGGTAACGTCATGTAGCACCATTGTCCTTCTCTCCAGTGGGGCTGTGGAAGTGGTTGTTCAGGTGCCTGACTTAGGGCACAAAAGTGTGTTTGCAGTGAAGCAGAGAGAGGAACAGTGAATGTAGGGGTTAGTCCCTCTGGGGCCCATGGAGCATGCCTTCAGACCCTCTCTGTGTGAACTGCTTTCAGAAAAATGCTTACAGAGGCTGCCCACAGTTGGAGTCTCCCAGGCCAGGGGGGGCCAGCTATCCCACCTTCGTCCCCATGTTTCTTGGCACAGCTATACTTTGCATGCTGATGGAAAAGCTCTTTTTGTTCACCAATGTTCCCCTAGTGGAATGCCTGTTACAGAGTAGGTACTTAGTAATATTGTTGAATGAATGACTGTAAGTTGTCCAATATTTAATATTATCATATTCATTCTTATCTCAGCAGAAAAATCTTTGCTTTGTCTTTGCATGTCTAAAAAGCTGACTGACATTCATAGCAGAACTATTCACCATAGCCCAAAGCTGGAAACAACTCAAATATCTATTGAAGGATGATTGGATTTTGAAATGTGGCCTATCCATACAGTGGAATATTATCCAGCTCTGAAAAGGAATAAGATTTTTCTACGTTACAACATGAATGAAACTTAAAGGCATTATGTTAAGTGAAATAAAAATAAAATGATATATACATGTGTTAAAAGTACTACATAGGGACAAAAGACAAAAAAGAAAGAAAAGAAATAAATCATCTAACTTAGTAGCAGTTATATTTGTGTGGTGAGACTGGCCAAACATGGCTTCTTTTTTTTTTTTTAATTTATTTTTTTTTTATTCTTATGTTAATCCCCATACATTACATCATTAGTTTTAGATGAAGTGTTCCATGATTCATTGTTTGTGCATAACACCCAGTGCTCCATGCAGAATGTGCCCTCCTCAATA
>NW_027699221.1:0-347 GCF_054177405.1 Leptonychotes weddellii | reverse complement strand
TTTGGAAAGCACTAGGGAAAAGGTACAAGTCTCCTCTAGCTACCTCTAGACACCTACCTACTGGGTCCTGGAAGGGATGCCTAGGGCTAGATGACTGTACCCAGATGTCAATCTAGGACTCTGACTCTACTACCCCAATTCTCCCCCTCAGTGGCTCTCCATTTGGTGACTCCTCACATACACCCAATTTACCTATATGAAAGGAAACAACCAGCATAAATTGGATCATCTCTATGAAGAACAGCCACAGTTCTAATTTTTTAGGAGAGGAAACTTTACAGTTGAGATCTAGAATAGATCTGAAGTGTATAAGATCACAAAGCAGTCCAGAGCCTAGTCCAGGATCC
>NW_027699220.1:0-347 GCF_054177405.1 Leptonychotes weddellii | reverse complement strand
AAAAGAACAAGAGAAAAGGGGCTTAAAGAATCCTGAGACTAGACCTCATTTGGATAGATGTACTAAAGATAATCAATATGAGGATTTTCTGAATTCAGAGGTAGAAACTAAAGTGAGACATACTCCAGAATGCATTTGTAATCTTGCTGCAGGCACACATCCACATAAATCAAGCCTAACAGTGAGGTTTTGCTGTAACGAAGTGAGGGTTAGTTTGGTCCACGCCTATTGCAATCGCCTTCCTGTATTCCTTCCTAGAAAGTTAAAGAGTACATCTCCCAGGCTCTGTTAACAGCTTAGGTTCCAGGTGTGAGTTCTGGTTCTATCAGTCAGATGCACAAATAGGA
>NW_027699219.1:0-347 GCF_054177405.1 Leptonychotes weddellii | reverse complement strand
TATTGGGCTTTGCATGCGACACATCTTAGAAACTCTAGATTCTGTGATTTTCCTCTGGAGAGTGTTGGTTTTTGTTCTAGCAGAACTTTCAGTCTCACCTTGAGCTCACCTTGCAGAAACTCAGCTAATACTTGGCCAAGGAGTGCCTGTCTCAGCCTTGCTCTCACTCTCAGGATGTAGGCTTTGCTCTTAAGGCATGGCCTCTCTAGGCTTTTAGTGGAAAACCAAAGATGTTCCCCAAGCCCCTCTAAGTTGACAGGACTCCAATTCCAGATTCTCTCCCCACCACTGTGGTGGGCAGCCGCAGAATGGTTGCTCAGCTCTCGAAACCTTCCTGCTGTTGCCTG
>NW_027699218.1:0-347 GCF_054177405.1 Leptonychotes weddellii | reverse complement strand
GTGGAATGAGGAAAGTATTTCTCTTACAAATAATAAACAATAAATAATACAAGTAATAAATACAAATAATAACTAATAAAGCCACTTCTGCTATTTGATGTGCTGAGGTCTTTGACCCAAGCCACCAATTCCCGGTGCATTTAGATCTGGGGTAGGGACAAGGGTGCTGGAAATGTGGCTGTTATCACTGGTACGTGGGTTAGCGACTTAGAAGTTCCTCTTTCATGGCGTCTCGCATGGACAGACTTCTCAGTCCCGTGTGTGCTGGCCTCTCCCCCCAACTGCCGTCCCAGACACGGGGGTCCGTGGTGGCCCCTACTGACCTCAGAGGCACCTCGGATCTTGAA
>NW_027699217.1:0-347 GCF_054177405.1 Leptonychotes weddellii | reverse complement strand
AAAGCTTGTCAAACTCCTAGGGCTTCTGATACCAGCTGTGCTGTAGAACATTTTTTCTGTTTCTATGTAACAGAATAATTACTAAAAGTAGGAAATTTAACATAGATGCAGTGCTGTTCTCTAATCCACAGTCCATATTCAAATGTCATCAATTGCCACAATAACATCCTTTATACCATTTCTTCTGACCTAGAATCGAATCCAGGAGCATACATTACATTTTACTTGTCATCTCTCTTTAGTCTCCTTAAATGTAGAACAAACAGTACCTTGGTCTTTCCTGACCTTGACATTTTTGAAGAGTACAGACAAGTTATTTTGTGAAATGTCCCCTAGTTGAGGTTTGT
>NW_027699216.1:0-347 GCF_054177405.1 Leptonychotes weddellii | reverse complement strand
TTTAAATAATATATGTGGTTAAAACTACTAGAACTAATAAGGAAGCAACTCTGTATACAAGTAAAGTAGGACATGTTTTGGGTAAGAAAATGTATGAGATATGGAGATGTTTTGGTTAAGGGAAAAGAAAGAAAATTTGTACTAAAGTAAAACTGGTTATGGGAAAGAGGAAAGGACAAAATCTGAATGTAAAAAAAAACAGAAGTTGTAGAAGTTTTGTGGAAAAGAAATCTTTGAAAGTGAATTTTATATATGGTTAAGACTGGCTAAGATTGGAAGGGATTTAATTAAGTAAATGGGTTTTAATATCAAAAGTAAGCTGGTGCAGGGCGCCTGGGTGGCTCAGA
>NW_027699215.1:0-347 GCF_054177405.1 Leptonychotes weddellii | reverse complement strand
GTGATTTGATGCTATTGACAGGTTATAGCTGTCTGAAATATACTCTTCATTGATTTGTCATGGCCTCACCCTCCTCTCTGTTTGTCCTGAAATTCTTATTTCCCTCTCTCTCAAGATAGAAGTCAGAAGGGATGGGGCGCCTGGGTGGCTCAGTAGGTTAAACGCGTCTGCCTTCGGCTCAGGTCATGATCCCAGGGTCTTGGGATCGAGCCCCACATCGAGTTCCCTGCTCAGCGGGGAGCCTGCTTCTCCCTCTCCCTCTGCCTCCCCCACCCCCGCTTCACCAAGACAGCATGGTACTGGCACAAAAACAGACATATAGATCAATGGAACAGAATAGAGAGCCC
>NW_027699214.1:0-347 GCF_054177405.1 Leptonychotes weddellii | reverse complement strand
TAAGATAAGGGTCCACTTTCATTCTTTTGCATGTGGATGTCCAGTTTTCCCAACACCGTTTAGCGAAGAGACTGTCCTTTGCCCATCGTGTGTCTTTGGCGTCCTTGTCAAGGATCAGGTGAGCTTATATGCAGGAGTTTATTTCTGGGCTCTCTCTTCTGTGCCATTACTCTGTGCGTCCATTTTTATGCCAATACCATACTGTTTTTATTACTATAGCTCTGGAACATAGTTTGAAATCAGGCAGCACGGTGCCTCCAGCTTTGTCCTTTTTTCTCAACATTGCTTTGGCTATTTGAGGTCTTTTGGGGTTCCATTCGAATATTAGGAGTGTTCCTTCTATTTCC
>NW_027699213.1:0-347 GCF_054177405.1 Leptonychotes weddellii | reverse complement strand
TTTTTTTTTTTGTTTTTTATTCTTATGTTAATTCCCATACATTACATCATTAGTTCTAGATAAAGTGTTCCATGATTCATTGTTCGTGCACAACACCCAGTGCTCCATGCAGAACGTGCCCTCCTCAATACCCACCACCAGGCCAACACATCCTCCCACCCCCCTCCCCTCTAGAACCCTCAGTTTGTTTTTCAGAGTCCATCGTCTCTCATGGTTCGTCCACCCCTCCGATTTCCCCCGCTTCATTCCTCCCCTCCCGCTACCTTCTTCTTCTTCTTTTTTTTTTCTTAACATATCTTGCATTATTTGTCTCAGAGGTACAGATCTGAGATTCAACAGTCCTGTGA
>NW_027699212.1:0-347 GCF_054177405.1 Leptonychotes weddellii | reverse complement strand
ACACAAAAACAGAAAAGAGAACTCTGTAAGGTTAGGAAAGCTCTTCTGGCTACACCTCCTTTTAAAAGTTCAGGGAGGGGTGCCTGGGTGGCTCAGTCGTTAAGCGTCTGCCTTCGGCTCAGGTCATGATCCCAGGGTCCTGGGATCGAACCCCGCATCGGGCTCCCTGCTCAGCTGGGAGTCTGCTTCTCCCTCTCCCACTCCCCCTGCTTGTGTTCCCTCTTTCGCTGTGTCTCTCTCTGTCAAATAAATAAATAAAAATTAAAAAAAAAAAAGTTCAGGGAAATAGTTTCCCATAAAAATGAGCAACAGAAAGAACAAGGCAAGGATGCCTGTTTTCAATACTT
>NW_027699211.1:0-6442 GCF_054177405.1 Leptonychotes weddellii | reverse complement strand
AAGAAAATATTTTTTAAGGATAATCTTTAAATCAGCCTGAAACTAATAATGTTTCATTAGTTTGTTAGGATATTAAAAAAGCACAAAATATAAACGGAAAAAAGTAGTTCATTTAACTAAAATAAAACTTAACATTTTTGCCCAACAATAAACACCATAAACCAAGTTAAAAGACAACCCACCACCTGAGAGATTTCCCAACACATATAACCAACAAAGAAAGTCAATAAGAAAAAGACAGATAAATCAATTGTGAATGTAAGCAAATAATATGAACACACAATTCCCAGAAGAGCAAACATGAAAAGATTTGAAACCTCACTAAATAATCGGGGGAAGTGCAAATTCACCACCAAAGCAGCTACCACATTACAGGGCTGTGATGGCCAAAAATGTCAGTGTGTGCCATGACCAACTACCCAGAAAGGAAACGGCACCACAGAAGCCCCCATGCCCTGCCAGTAAGCATATCTAGTAAGCTCACGTGAGCACTTTGGAAAGCAATCTGGCATCGTCCAGTAGCTGGAGAACGGGCACCGGGAAGAACACAGGGCAGCCTTAGCCACCCGAGAGTATGTGTGGGATTGCTGAGAAGAAGCACTGCCAGGGAGCTTGCTGGAAAGGGAATACTCCAGCCCCAGCCTTCCTGGGAGTGCGTTTTAAGAAGCCCTCCAGCAGATTCTGAGGCACGCTCACATTCAGAACCATTGCCCCGGAGAAACTCTCACACATTACTTTTCACCTATTTCAACAGGACACTGTTGTCAGAATACTAGGGACGTGGTTCTTGATACATCTTCTATGAAGGTGGTCTGACACATCTTGGCTTTACTAGGACAGAGTGTCACTGATAGTTCAGGGACAGTGTGCAGACCATACAGATTGCCTCAAAGGTACACATTTGCCCAAAGAGATACGTACAGGATGTACGCATAAATATAAATTAAAACAGTATAAACAGTTGCCAATAGAACAATACATACAATGGTACATTATACAGCAGCTAAAATAAATGAAATATACATGAATCAGCAGGGATAAATCCTGAAAATATAATGCTGACTGAGAAAAAGCAAGTTGCAGAATGACACCTATAATAGGACACCATTTAACATTAAGTTAAAATCTCACAAAAAATCTATACTATTTTTGGAGATATACATAAACATTTGTACGAAAACGTCAGGGATGTATATCTGGAAAGTACATCTGCTGATCTTATGATAATGGTTATCTGTGGGCATAAGAAATAGGAGGGATGGGGTGGAGGAGTAGAAACAGAACATTAACTGTAAGATTCCATAATTTTTTTTTTAAAGATTTCATTTATTTATTTTGTGAGACAGAGAGAGAGCACGCGTAAGCAAGCATGAGTGGGGTGGGGGGAGGAGGGGCAGGGAGGCGCCCCAGTAAGATTTTATTTTTTTTAAAAAAAGCCATCAAATAGGGTAAAGGGTTAATATTTATTAAATCTGAGTTGGAGTAAAATATATTGCTTATATTATTCTGTGTACTCTTGTGCATATTTAGAGTATTTCATAATACTAATTTTAAAGTTTGAAGTTCACTATACTTGTGAATTCTAGAAAATCTTATTTCTGTACAAAAAGAAGTCTTTTAAAGCCTCAAGGGGTAGGGCTTTTAAAAACTGAATCTTTGTGGGCGCCTGGGTGGCTCAATTGGTTAAGCAACTGCCTTCAGCTCAGGTCATGATCCTGGAGTCCCTGGATCGAGTCCCGCATTGGGCTCCCTGCTCGGCGGGGAGTCTGCTTCTCCCTCTGACCCTCCCCCGTCTCATGTGCTCTCTCTCTCCTCTCATCCTCTCTCTCAAATAAATAAATAAAAAAAAAAATCTTTAAAAAAAAAAAAACTGAATCTTTGTGACATCTAGTGGTAGCAGAAAGTTACAAAACACAATTAGAAACAAACTTGATTCAATGTACTACTAATCTCTGAATTCTTGGTTTAATTAAGCTTTCACACAATTTTAAAAGTTTGTGCTTTTGTTTTGATTTGTGTTCTCAGGGGTCCACACTTGAATATTTTTTTTCACACTTAAATATTTTTAATGACACTTTGGAACATGACACTATAGTGTACATGTTAATTATGTGGCTCAGACTCTGGTCTCTTGAAAAATGTATCAATTATGTCACTTCTAGTGTCTCCCAAACAAGGGTCCCCACCCTGCCACCACACTCTGGGTCAGTGACGCCAGCAGAAAGGAGCTCCAAGCTACACACCCAGCTGGCCAGGCGCCCATCCCTAGAACACACCTGCACCTCTGCCTGATGACCCCAGCCGTCAATGGCGCCACCAAGGTTCCAGATCCAGGCTCTTCCTACGCCCCCCACACCCATCCAATCAGCTTCCAAGTCCCCCTCTGGAATGTGCTCCACCCATCATTAATTTTCCCGACATCCCCTACTAAACTGTGAATGATTTAGAGCAGAACCATTGCTCACACTCGTGTTCCCTGTCAGAACCTAGTACAGTTCTTGGCACATAGTAGATACATAATAAATGTTCACAGAATGATTTTCCACTGCCACAACCCAGGCTCAGACCTTCATTACCTTAGCCCTAGACTAGGACAAGAGCGTCCTAAGCCTAAAGCATCCTAAATCCCATCAATTAAATCATCTTAAGACCTCTCTTTGTGACAGAATGCCACTTCCTCTCCGCCGTTCCCAGCAAAGCTGTTCCACACACAGATCTCATTTCCATTCCTGTCATCAGCAGACACGGTCGAGACTTCTGAGCTTGGGATTTAATGTGCTTCATGACCCCGTCCAGACGGACTTTCCTGAACCTCCCTCTCACTGTATCCCTGCCCAGACCTACTCTTCTTTAAGCTTCCTGCAGGCATTCCCATCTTCATTGATCTGCTCCCATTTGCCCTCCCCACCCACCATCAATTCTATACCTCTGCTCTTTTGTGGGTGCATTTTGTTCTGAGTCTTTCACTTCCATGAAGCTCTAAGTGACTTCTATGTAAAAAGTGAATAGCACTACCTACCAAACTTCCATCCTTATTTACGCTCTTGCCTGTATCCTTGCTCACCACCTGCAAGAGTGATTCTCAAAGGCATTGACCACCTCTCAGTCTGGGTTGTGCTCTCAGAAACTAGCTAAGTCCGCAGAGGGAAGCCAGCTCAGAGGGATTTGTTGAAATGAGAAGAATTAGGTAAAGGGTGAGTGGCCATTGATTGCAGTTGGGATAAGCCCTTATAATCTTTAGTCTGGAGGTAGCTGGTGTATGATTCTGAATAATGTGTTATATAAGATGATCTCTTATATTTTGACAAGTTAGTGGAAACAGTGACACCAGCAAAGTGACTAGCTAAGAAACCTACTACCTGTGGCTTTGGAACATGAGAGAAAAAGGAGCAAATACCAGGCTCCCTGTATTGGGCTCGAAGTATGATAACCACAGAAGGGTCAAGGATGACTCCCACACTATAGATTGGGCACTTGGACAATAATGAAGATACCTATCATACTAAAGAACTGAGGAGGGGGAAAAGCTTCTAAAAAAATAAAATCAGGTGCCTGGATGGCTCAGTCAGTTGAGCGTCTGACTCTTGATTTTGGCTCAGGTCATGATTTCAGGGTTGTGGGATTGAGCCCCACGTCAGGCTCTGTGCTGAGCATGGGGCCTGCTTGGGAATCTCTTTCTGCCCCTCCCTCTGCTTGAGCATGCTCTCTCTCTCAAAAATAAATAAATGAATAAATATATAAGTAAAAATAAAGTCAACTCTATTTTAGACATGGCTGTTTTCCAATGCTCTTAGTATACCCAAATACATTCAGCAGTTATGTCAAACAGCCCTGGGCCACAAAGCCAGCTCCAAGACTCATTAGCAAACAACTCTGAACAGTTCCTTTCTGAAACTTCGTTTCTCCACACATTCAAACCCAGGCTCATACCCACAATCCCATGAAATCTCGGTAGAGCCTCTGGCACGAAGAAGTGCTCACCGTTGGTCCCCTACCCTCTCCACCAGTTTTGAGCCTGATCCCTTTCCATCCAGTCACAAACCCCCTTCTGTCTTGTCCCAGTCCTTACAGTAGGTATCTATGCTGGACAATGGGCATCGACCCTATTCCTAATTTATAGTCAAGTTCCTTGTTAGGGCCACAGCCCTTCATAAAGACTGACTGCTTGGCTGGGCCAAACTCTTGCAGACTCCTCTCCCGTGAGTTATCCCCCTCTGCTGTCTCCTCTCCTACCTTGAGCCTCCCCTCCCCCCACCGTTCCCTGGCTGGGAATCGGCTCTTTGAACAAGGTCACTCACCTCCTTGCCTAGAGCCAAGTTCTGTCACCCAGCTGATGGCGAGCACGGGAGCCACACACTGCACTGCTGCTCGCACTTGACCCCAGACCCCGTGGTCCTGTGATGGTCTACCAATCCTCAATTCTAAGGTGCTCCTGTTACCTACGGATCCCACTCTCCCTCTGAGTTTGTTATGGGCCACTAGAGAACAGGACTGAAGAACTTTGATGAAGATTCCACTTACCATCACAGTACCTGGCACATAAGACAGCAGAGCAATCACTTCCCTCCCTGTTGAGTGCTTACTAAGTGCGAGGCACTGCTGAAGAAGCTTTCCATGAATTACGTCATTTCATCTGCAGAACGATGCTAAGAGGCAGGCACTAGTACTTATTGTCCAGATTAGGAAACTGACACACAGCATGCATCCATCAAGTGTTTGTGGAATGAGTGAGCTTGCAGTGGGCCCACAGAGTTGTCCGACAGTCATTTTAGTGGTCCATTCCCCTAGCATAAGTTTTCAATGCATCCTCACTCAACTCCCTGACCAACCTCTGCCCTTCTCTCCTTCTTTACGAAAAGGATCAGACGGAGAGCATGTAAACTCTGCACTGCTTGGCTATCTCAAATGTTCATCCTTTTTGCTTAAAATGTCTTTCTCTACATTTTCTCCCTCCTGGAAGAAGACATCATTTTAAAAGTGCTCTCCTCCCCATATGAGTTTTGTCTCACGCCTAGTACTCCTTGGACCCCTGCTCGAACCCTCCTGAGCCACACCTTCATTCTCTACTTCTTGGTTCATCAATTCTCCTATTGCCAGAGCACAAGCAGAACCTCACCTCTCCCATGAAGAGAATCCCTGCTCAACCCTGTTACATCCTCAGGTCACTCTCTCTTCATCACCAAATTTCTCCAAAAGATAACCTCAGTCTCCTTCTTTTCATTACCAAAATCCACGCCCTTAACCACACGATCGGAATTTCACCTCCAGATCCTTAATGGAAACTTGTGAAAAGTTCTCAAAGCCATCCTGGGTCTCTTCCCCCACATCGCTCCCTGGTCTCAAGTCCAGACCTTGGAGGCTGGTGTCCAGGCCCTCCCCAATCTGGTTCCTAGCCATCTCTCTTTGGCCTGGTTCCCTTCACATTTCCTTGGGTTTTCACACATTCAAAACTCACCTCTCCTTCAAAGTTCCTTTTGAAATGCTCTCCCTTTCATGGAGCTTGCTCAAATCATAACTGTCTCTAAATTCTTAGCTTCTATTTGTACTTCTATTTAGTGCCTATTAGATGTGCACACAAGCTGTGCTTGCCAAGTACACAAAAACTCTGCAAGGCAAAGGTCACGCCCTATCCTATTTCCCATAGTAAATGGCAGTGCCAAGACTAGGGTAAGGCAAACGGTGCCTCGGCAGCAAAAATTAAGAGGCACTCATCCTCAGGTTTGGATTAACTACAGAGTCAGCACTTACATTTGGTACCCTAGGTGCCTCACTAGCCCCACGCTGGTAACTACATGTGACTCTTTGACATGGATTGAAAATAAATGAATCATAAACCAATGAATCAGTAAGATGATGACAGTGTAAGTACTTCAGAAGGTGATTCCTTATCTTCAATGTCAATGAAATTGGGGATAAGTGTAGAATGCAATCATAATCAGTGAGACAGGAAGGCAAGGCTGCCAGGGAGTGTCTAGGAATATAAATAAAAACACCAGGAAGACTCTCCCCTCTTCTTCCACAAGATGCCATCATGTCTGAATATGGCACCTGGAATTATTTACTGCAGCCGTACTAGGAACAGCCTGGGGATGAAACCAATAGAGAGCAGAAAGGCAGAACCAAGAGAGAGGGAGCCGGGCCTGCCCATTCTCTGGACTTCTCATGGGAGACAATGGATCATTGTTATCAGCCTGTTTCCAGCCAGGGTTTTCCGTCACTTAGTTCAGCCAAAATAATACTGATATGGTGTCATTTCCCAGGAGAGAAGTGTGTGGCCGAAGAGGAAGCCAGGCGCCTGCTGCACCTTTTCTTCCTTCTCCCAAGAGAAGGATGAATGGGTCAGGGCTAAACCTGGCCTCTGAACTCTTGCTCCTGAAAGCCTCAGGGGTCAGAACTGGCCACAGCCCCACCGTGCTCCTGTCCCCGATGTGAGAAGCAGATC
>NW_027699210.1:0-347 GCF_054177405.1 Leptonychotes weddellii | reverse complement strand
GAGCTGGGAAATTAAAAAAAATACATAGTCGTTTCCCTTGGGAAACAAAGAAGATGGATTCCTATAAATTAAAGTGCATTTTATGGTATTTTCTTATGTATTCCATCACCAAATTACAACTACGGAGCTATACCATGGAGTTGTACTATACTATAGAACACCACCTCATGGGGGGGCAGAGCAAGATGGCAGAGGAGTAGGAGACCTGGATTTCGTCTGCTCTCAGAATTCAGCTGGATAGGGATCAAACCATTCTGAACACCTACAAACTCAACAGGAGATCGAAGAAAAGAATAGCAACAACTCTCTGAACAGAAAAGCGACCACTTTCTGGAAGGTAGGACGTG
>NW_027699209.1:0-347 GCF_054177405.1 Leptonychotes weddellii | reverse complement strand
AAGAAGAATATTCAAAGGCTAACCAAGACCTTTTTAACATTATCATTACAAGATATGGCAAGTCGTGTGCAGTTATCTGGACCTCAGGAGGCAGAGAAATATGTCTTACACATGATAGAGGATGGTGAAATTTTTGCAAGTATTAATCAGAAGGACGGTATGGTCAGTTTCCATGATAACCCTGAAAAATATAATAATCCGGCCATGCTTCATAACATCGACCAGGAGATGCTGAAGTGCATAGAGCTGGATGAGCGACTGAAGGCCATGGACCAGGAGATCACAGTGAACCCCCAGTTTGTACAAAAGAGCATGGGATCACAAGAAGATGATTCTGGAAACAAACC
>NW_027699208.1:0-347 GCF_054177405.1 Leptonychotes weddellii | reverse complement strand
TGAGCACAAGTATAATTATTAACAAATAATTTATATATGATGTTAATGTTTCTCTGGTTTGTAACACATTTTTTTAATTTAAACACGTTACAGGGACCTGCTTTTTTTATATGAAATAAAAATGTATTTTTTTCTTATTTCACCAATTTAATTTTACAAATTATTTTTACTGGGCGCCTGGGTGGCTCAGTTGGTTAAGCGACTGCCTTCAGCTCAGGTCATGATCCCAGGGTCCCTGCTCCGCGGGAAGCCTGCTTCTCCCTCTCCCACTCCCCCTGCTTGTGTTCCCTCTCTCGCTGTGTCTCTCTCTGTCAAATAAATAAATAAAATCTTTAAAAAAAAAAAAA
>NW_027699207.1:0-347 GCF_054177405.1 Leptonychotes weddellii | reverse complement strand
TGCAACTTTATGCTACTTATAGGCGTATATTTAAATATAAGGATTCAGCTAGATTAAAAATGGAAAAAGATACATAAGAAAAATTATATCATCTTGATAGATTTGGGGAAAAAGACAATTGACAAAATTCAACACTCATTCATAATAAAAACTCACAAAACTAGGAATAGAATGGAACTTTCTCAACCTTAAAATCCCGAGTTAAATCTAGATCTATGGAAAAATCTAGAGTTAACATCATATTAAATGGTGCAAGAATGAATGCTTTCCCCCTACAACTGGAAAGCAAGGATATCTATCTAAATATTTCTCTTCAGTGTTGTATTGGAAGTCCTAGCCAGTGCACT
>NW_027699206.1:0-347 GCF_054177405.1 Leptonychotes weddellii | reverse complement strand
AAGAAGACATCCAGATGGCCAACAGACACAAGAAGAGATGCTCAACCTCACTCATCATCAGGGAAATGCAAATCAAAACCACAATGAGGTATTACCTCACACCTGGCTAAAATCAAAAACACAAGAAACAAGTGTTGGCGAGGCTGTAGAGAAAAAGGAACTCTTGTACACTGTTGGTGGGAATGAATTAGCATATGATCCAGTAATTCCACTACCAGATATTATTAGCCCAAAGAGTATGAAAACACTAAACTGAAAAGATATATGCACCCCTATGTTTACTGCAGCATTATCTGCAATAGCCAAAGTGCGGAAACAGTCCCAAGTGTCCTATATATATATATATA
>NW_027699205.1:0-347 GCF_054177405.1 Leptonychotes weddellii | reverse complement strand
CCTAAAATGACGAGGGGGCAGCCGTAGCTTTAGATTTAGTGATACTCTTACTCTGTGCTTGGTGTAATTGACCTCCTTGTGGGAACCAGGACATTCAGACCCAGGGAGACGACAGTTGCAGGAATAGGAAGTATAAATTTCCCAAGTGTGGGCGCCTGGGTGGCTCAGTTGGTTAAGCGACTGCCTTCGGCTCAGGTCACGATCCCGGGGTCCTGGGATCGAGTCCCACATCGGGCTCCCGGCTCAGCGGGGAGCCTGCTTCTCCCTCTGACCCTCTCCTCTCTCACGCTGTTTCTCTCTCGCTCGCTCTCTAATAAATAAATAAATAAAATCTTTAAAAAAAAAAA
>NW_027699204.1:0-347 GCF_054177405.1 Leptonychotes weddellii | reverse complement strand
ACAAAGAGTGTGATCTAACAACAACGTCAATAATAGTAATCGTAACAGTGACAGCAGCTACTATTGAGCACTCTGGCCAGGACCAGATTTAGTGCTTTACACAGATTCTCTCATTTACTCCTTACCGCAGTCCTAGGAGATGACTTTGTTTATCATCCTCCTTCTACAGAGAAGGAAGCTGAGGTTAAGTGCTTCCCCCAAATCACACATCGAGTCAGTCGGGGCGGCGGCGGGGGAAGACCCCAGAGTTCAAGCTCTGACTCTGCTCTGCTCCAGCTGTGGAGTCCGGCTCCTGAACTCACCACGGGGGTGCTGCTCTTCCTCGGGCGGGAGGGGGCTGCCTGGCA
>NW_027699203.1:0-347 GCF_054177405.1 Leptonychotes weddellii | reverse complement strand
ACTCCTCAACCGGGAGCAGGAATCTCTCCGGTTCGGGCCTCAGACATCATCTGCAGGCCGCCATGTGGGGAGGACGAGAGGGAGGGGGGACGAAAGCACTGAGTCACTTGGAAAGAGATGAACCCAGCCGTCCGGGTGGATTCATTTCGCCTCTACTCCCAACTCTAGTGCAATTCTCTATGGGGCGGACGTCTCCTGAGACTTTCCCTGCCCTTGGCGAGCCAGGCGGCAGCTGCTGGGGAACAGCTGCCTTCCAGAGCCCGGTGTGGAGGCAAGGTCTCCACTCCCCGGGGGCGAGGTGCCCGCGACCAGAGAGGGGGCAGTGCTGAGCTGCTACGTGCTGGGCA
>NW_027699202.1:0-347 GCF_054177405.1 Leptonychotes weddellii | reverse complement strand
TTCCAAGATTCATTAAACTAGCAAGGCGTGCAGTACCCTGGTTCATCCTTCCAAGAGATGCTGGCATACTTAAAGACTGGGTAGCAGCAGCAAGAAGGCCTATTCCTGCTGCAGACAGGTCACGCCCATGACCCTGCGAATCCCTACCGAGAGATGACTGCTGGAATGACTTGGACATTGTAGAACTATCTCTTGTCTAATTTATAGACTTAAAAAAAAAATTTTTTTTTAAAGAAGGCCAAAAAGAAAGCTCAAACTAGCAAACTAGGTTAACTTTGCTTCAAAAAATGGTAACGCCAAGAAAAAGGATCAATAAGGACTGTAGAATCTTCTTCAAGCTGAGAACC
>NW_027699201.1:0-6442 GCF_054177405.1 Leptonychotes weddellii | reverse complement strand
TATGGTTTCACTTATTTGTGGAACATAAGGAATAGCATGGAGGATATTAGAAGAAGGAAGGGAAAAATGAAGAGGGAGAGATCAGAGGGGGAGATGAAATATGAGAGGCCTTGGACTCTGAGAAACAAACTGAGGGTTTTTGGGGGGGAGGGGCATGGGTTAGCCCAGTGATGGGTATTAAGGAGGGCACATATTGCATGGAGCACTGGGTGTTATACAAAAACAATGAATTATGGAACACTACATCAAAAACTAATGATGTACTGTATGGTGACTAACATAACATAATAAAATTAAATTAAATTAAAAAAAGAAAATCATCTATACATTCTTAAATTGTATTGCAAAATATTTAGCTACTTCTTGATGAACTCCATAGCAGTCAATTTTACAAATTGATGTGTATGAGCTTTTTGTGTGTGTGTGTGTGTGTGTGTATGAGCTTTAATTATCACATTTTTAAACTTCATACTTACAGTTTTAGAAGAACTAATTTTTTTTCAATACACAATAATGTAATATCTGGATAAGTTCAACTGATATTTAATAAATCATGTTTAAAATATCTCTTATTGTTAAATGAAGAAAATGTCTTCTTTTACTGTGTTATTCTTTTTTATTATTATTATTCCTTATAGTATGCGGCAGATACACGGCACATTGTTCTGATAGGATTTAGCTAGTATTCCAATGATGGCTGGCATTTTATAGACTGGTTGTTTGACAAGCAATCCAAAAGGATTTTTTGTATATTTTTTTCAGTCTATTCTCACAAAAATATCAATGAATAATTCCTATCATTTTAACCACTTAGCAGATAAGTAAAGTGAGATATTAAATAATTCCTAAGGTCACAAAGTTAGTAAAAGACAGAGTCAGGGCCATTCAAGCACTTTCTCTAATAACTGCCTGCTCTGTTACTTTACTGCTCGGTGGGGGGCAATGTGCCAGGGGCTGTGACATTTAAAGTATTATTTCATTTATTAGTCACACTTTGTACTAAGTATTCAAATCCCCACTTTATAGAGCAGTAATGAAATTTCTGAATGATCATGTAATTTGCCAAACAGAACAGAATTTGAAAAGGAACTGTATTGATAGATAAAGCCAAGTCTTCCTAGTCCAAAGTCAAAACTCTTAACCTGAAAGTAGCATTGGTGAAAGTAGAAAAATGCCTTATTCTTAATCTTGTGTTGTATGTCAGTGTTATCACTAAGTGGAATAATGTTGACTGAACTTTATTTCTCTTGGAATGTCTAAGAATTATAAGATATTTATAGTGCTAGTTACAAGTGAAAGTTTGAGATGTAAGTATGATTGATAGTAGTTACTATTGTGATGGAAGCAATGAGCACTATTGAAAGAAATTCTCCCAAAATTTCATCAGATAATGTTCCAAGTGCAGATGCTAATAATAATGAATCCTTAGAATCATCATTTTGTAGATAGCTATTTAATAGTAATAGCATGAATTTTGTGTTCACATCCTAAGACAGGTGTGCCAATTTTAACTAGTGGTTACCTCCAATAAAAGAGATTCTGTTAAAATCTCTACATTAAAAATTTTTCAAAAGTTCTGTATCTGTTTAAAGGCGGGAATGAGTAATATTAACTGACAAATGTTACAAATTTTAAGTAATAAAATTCAATCAAAAACTTTTAAAACATTTTGATTCAAGACATTATATTTAGGTAATGTGAACCATTAGTTGACTTACCACACGTTGAAAAATATTTAAGAACACACGTGTAACACGTGCATTTTCATTCTCACATATGATAGAGAAGTTTCAGTGTTGAACACATAAATGCACAGGTCTGGCTCCACTTAGCCCATAGGAACAGTGTAATACGATCAGTTTGGCAGATATCCGAACAGGATGATGGAGGGGCTGGCAGCTGGGCAAATTGGGGCAGCAAGCAGAGAGAGCTCTACACAGTGGTTCCACCAGCATTGTCCTCTTTATGAGTGACTTCCCATCTCTTCAACCAAAGCATGTTAGCTTTGGCATCAGCATGTTTTTACCATTTTAGCCAGAAGTTGGCACAGATGTTACTGTGTCAAGGTTGTCGCTGATTTTCTTAATGTAGATTCTGAGTTCCATAACACTTTACTTGTATCTTTATGACAGTAGAGTGATTAAGTGGAGTCCATTTTGTTAACCTCAGCATTAGTTCTTTTATACCCTTTGTGTAATCCAGAAAGGCATGCTCACAGATCAACCCGCTCTTGGGGAGACTATCTTCGAATTGACCAACATCAGTTGTAATCTTTTTGTTGGTGGAGGGTCTTGCCTCCATGTTGATGGCTGCTGACTGATCAGGTGATGGTTGCTGAAGGTTGGGGTGACTGTAGCAATTTCTTAAAATAAGACAACAGTGAAAGTTTCCACACTGAGTGACTCTTCTTTTCATGAATGATTTCTCTGTAGCATGTGATTCTATTTGACAGCATTTCACCCATAGTAGAACTTTCAACACTGGAGTCAGTCCTTTCAAACTCTGTGCTGTTTATCTAATATTCTAAGTCCTTTGTTGTCATTTCAATAATCTTCACAGCATCTTCACCAGAAGCAGATTCCACCTCAAGAAACCACTTTTTTTATTCATCTATAAGAAGTAACTCCTCCTCCATTAAAGTTTTATCATGAGATTGAAGCAATTCAAATATAATAATGAAAAAGCTTGAAATATTGTGAGAATTACCAAAATGTGATGCAGAGACATTTAAGTGAATGAATGCTGTTGGAAAAAAATGGTGCTGATAGACTTTTAATGCAGGTGTGCCACAAACCTTCAATTTCTAAAAAACACAGTATCTGTAAAGTGCAAGAAAGTAAAGGGCAATAAAATGAGGCATGTCTGTACTTCTGTATACACTATAACTAGGAGCACATAATGTTATTGTTTTATGCTTTCAGTAGTCAGATATCCTTTGGGGAAATTAGAAAAAGAGGGAAAATCCTTTCTTATTTCCACTGACCTTTTTTTCTTCCTATAAATTCATTTCCTTCAACCTTAAAAACATCTTTTAGATTTTTTTTTTTTTGTAGTGTAGGTTCATTGAACAGATATCTCCATTTGGTTACCAAAAGATGACTTTATTTAACCCTCACTTTTGAAGTGCTCTTCATTGGATATGGAATTCAGATAGTGTTTTTCCTTCAGTACTTTAAAGATGTTATTCCATTATCTGGCCTTTATAGTTTCTGTTGAGAAGTCAACTAAAACGTGTATCATTGTTTCTCTGTGTATAATGTATCTTTTTTCTCTGACAGATGTTAACATTTTATGTTTTTCTTTGTTTTTAGTCATTCTATGTGTTTATTGTGTTACTCATATTTTCTACTTCCATTACTCATACTTTCTACTTCCTTAATTATATTTTTTTGTATTCATTCTATTAGTTATATGAAAGGTTCCACTGTGATTGTAGATTTATTCTTCTTAGAAAGAAGGGTTTGGTATGTTCAATATGTAATTAAATCTATCTGTTAGCAAAATGAGTTTCAAATATATTTTATTTCTAGATTTTTCTATAATTCAAATTATGTTAAGTTCTCCATTCTTTTATCTATATTGTGTATCTTTTTTTTCTTGAAGATTTTAACTATAGTTAAAGTTCTTATTTGCTAACTTTGACACCCAGATCATCAGTGACTCCTCTTATTCTCTTACTGCTGATCACATGGTCTTGCTTCTTTTAATGTCTATTACTTTTTTTTCTCTTATATGCTAGACTGTGTATAATATCTGTAGGTGCTTCAGGTGGCTAATGCCTGTCTCCTTCTTCTTCCATTGGGGCTGATCACCTCAACTCAATTATGGACTTGGTTGGATGCGGATACTAGCAGTTTGCTAAAACTCAGTCTGTCCTCAATAATTCTGGATTCTAGAATGTAGCTTTCCAGATCTTTTAGTTGACAGTTTGTCAGGTTTTGTCTCATGAGTCTTAAATGACTATAAAGGAAACTGTTCTCCATTTCAGAGAAATTTAAGTTAGCTCTTTATGCTTCTATTCCACAAAGCCTTTAATTTTCCAATTGTCTTGAGTGGGGAACTGGTTACACCATGCCTCCTTAAGTGTCTGAGTTTCCCACTCTGGCCCAGATGAATATCAGTACCCTTGCTCTTTTCTGTCCTGCAGGGGTGCCTTTTTCTAGGAGCTGAGAGCCATCTTGCATCTTCTAGCTGCAGCCAGAATTCTTAAGTTCCTCTTGGTAAAAGTAACTACAGGTGCTCAGTACAATTCACCACTCTCTATGATTTGCCTTATTTTGTTTCAGGATAATGCTTGTGTTAAGTCTTTGTTTTCTGACAATCAGGAGAACACAGGAAGCTCCTGATTCTTGGAAGTTTTCAGGCCAGCAGTGAAGATCTCTGTGCAGCCTCAGAGTGCAGTAATGTTTTATGGTGAGACCCATGCTGTGGTAGAGGTCTCTCAAATCTTCACACCCAGCCACATAACCTCAAAATGTTGGATGCCTTGTTTTCTCTCTAGTAATGGTCCTTTTCCTGGGCCAGCTCTTGATCTTTGCAATCTAGCTCAGGCCTTGGCATTGGTAATGCTGTCTCCTCAGCTTATCTTGGGAACTGTTTCTGCTTTTCTATAATCTAGTCTATCTTGTCTTCATAACTATTAAAGCTCTTCCAAACCTTCAAATAAGGGGTGCCTGGGTGGCTCAGTTGGTTAAGCATCTGCCTTCAGCTCAGGCCATGATCCCAGGGTCCTGGAATGGAGTCCCACGTCAGGCTTTCTGCTCAGCGGGGAGTCGGCTTTTCCCTCTGCCCCCTGTTTGTGCTCTCTCTCTGTCAAATAAATAAATAAATAAACAAATAAATAAAACATTCAAATAAATGATTTTAAAGTTATCTGGCTTTTCTCTTTGGTGTTTGTGGAAAGTTGACCTTATTACTTCTTTTTTTTTTTTTTAAGATTTTATTTATTTGACAGAGAGAGAGACAGTGAGAGAGGGAACACAAGCAGGGGGAGTGGGAGAGGGAGAAGCAGGCTTCCCGCGGGGCAGGGAGCCCGATGCGGGGCTCGATCCCAGGACCCTGGGATCATGACCTGAGCCGAAGGCAGACGCTTAACCATCCGAGCCACCCAGGCGCCCCAAACTTATTACTTCTTACCCAGAAGCAAAAATAAAGCAAAAATCCCTGATCTGGAATATATTCCATTTGAAATTAGCATTGATACTGACATTTTCATGACCAGCTGAATTTAAAGGGAAAAATGCAATTTGTAGAAATGTATTTTTTAATCATTGTTTGTGCATAACACCCAGTGCTCCATGTAAAACTAATGATGTAATGTATGGGGATTAACATAAGAATAAAAAAAATAAATATAATAGAAATGTATTTTTTGCCCATCATTGCAGCACTCTTCCTTCCTGCTCCCTGAAGAGGAACTATGAGAAGGCACAATTGCCTTAATTTTGTAAAATGTTACAAGGCTCATTTCAACAATTTTATTTAGGAGATTGAAACTCAAAAGTGAGTCATAGTTATTTATTTTGAAGACATTAAGAGAATCCCCTCACTTTTGGAAAGAGAGCAGAAAAGATCTAGTTATACTTTTTTGGCCAGTGAAACTGAATATCTTTCCATTTGGTACAATACAATGGTTTTCACCAGTAGTTGGCAAAAATTTTAAAATAGATGTAGATAAAAAAAAATAGGGGTAGATTTTTTTTTCCAGACAAAATATTCCAAAACAAATGATTCAACAGAAGGAAAAAAATGTGGTGGCCTGAGCCTGCACTTGTCCATCTGTCTTTTTCCTATTTGCTTTCCCACATTAACCGTAAAGGAGTTCCATGCAATCACTTTGAAAAAATGCTGCCTAAAACTATTTTGGTTTTATGTTTTATTTTTTCTTTTCCTTTTACTGGAAACAAAGCAAATAATGGTTGCATCATGTTCCAACCCAGGTTCAAGCAATGTTCAGAGGAAGCAGATGAGAACTTCTGATTTCAGAGATTACTTTCTTCCCTCCTCCCCAACAGTTGTTTTTGTCCTAAAGCAGTTTAGAACAGACTTTAATTTATATGTTAATAAGATTAGATTATGGGTTAATAAAGCCACAGGCAACCATGATTAACCTAACAGCTTCAAAAGAATTTAACACTTTTATTCAACTGTCTTACTACTTCAGGTAATAGATTTTAAGATGACAAGAAATGGCTTTTACATTTTCTTTAGTATCAGTTAAGAAACCATTCAAGCCAAAAACTAGAGAAAATTAATTTGATTAATAATATTTTTAAAATCTTAGAGTTGGTTAGGCAGCTGCCTTCGGCTCAGGGGCGGAGCAAGATGGCGGAGGAGTAGGAGACCTGGATTTCGTCTCCTCTCAGGAATTCAGCTGGATAGGGATCAAACCATTCTGAACACCTACAAACTCAACAGGAGATCGAAGAAAGGAATAGCAACA
>NW_027699200.1:7195-14536 GCF_054177405.1 Leptonychotes weddellii | reverse complement strand
TTTTTTTTTTTAAAGATTTTATTTATTTATTTGAGAGAGAATGAGATAGAGAGAGAGCATGAGAGGGGGGAGGGTCAGAGGGAGAAGCAGACTCCCTGCTGAGCAGGGAGCCCGATGCGGGACTCGATCCCAGGACCCTGGGATCATGACCTGAGCCGAAGGCAGTCGCTTAACCAACTGAGCCACCCAGGCGCCCCCATGAATGTGGTTTTAATTTGCCTTTCCTTGATGACCAGGGGTGAGTACGTGTTCTGTGTTTGTTGGCCATCCCTACTCTTCCTTCATGAAGCAGCCAGGCCATTGTTTTGGATTGTGAGTAGATGGGAGTTTCTTTTATATATTTTTGCTATAAATTTTGCATCAGATACATAGATTATGAATATTCTTCTGTAGTCCGTCACTTGCCTTTTCATATTCTTAACATTGTTCTTGAAAAGACAAAAGGCATAGTAGGACTTTATATAATTTCCTTAAAAACTTTTTATTTGGACCTGATTTTAAACTTACAAATTACAAAAATACTAGGAATACTGGTCTGCTTCTACCCAGATTCACCTGTTCACATCGGCCGCACTTGCTTTATCTCTGCTTGCTTGCCCCTGTTTCCTCCTCCCTCCTGTCCTGTGTGTGTGTGTGTGTGTGTGTGTGTGTATGCACGTGTGAACTCTCTGGGAATGATTGCAGGCATCACGGCCCCTGACCCCAAATGCTTCAGTGTGCATTTCTGAAGGTGGGGTGCCCTTCCGTGGGCACAGATAGCAGCCTGCCTGGCTCAGCACCGAGTCGGGCCTAATCTCTGCTGTAGTCCAGGCCTGCTGGTGACCTGGCATGTCCTTAGTGGCATCTCTCTCCGGTGCAGGGTGCATGGTGGTAGGGTTCCTGCCTCCAGGGTCTCCTCTGATCTGGAGCAGCTCTGCAGCCTTTCTTTGGCTTTCCTGATTTTATTTTTATAGGACAGTTTCCCTCCTTTTAGAGACTTTTATTTCTAATTTTTTAGAGGTAGAGGTCAGTGATTCATCAGTCTTATATAATACCTAGTGCTAATTACCTCACGTGCCCTCCTTCATGCCCATCACCCAGTTACCCCATCCACCCACCCACCTCCCCTCCAGCCACCCTGTTTGTTTCCTGAGATTAAGAGTCTCTTAGGGTTTGTCTCCCTCTCTGATTTCGTCTTGTTTTTTTCTCTCCCTTCCCCTATGATCCTCTGTTTTGTTTCTTAAATTCCACATGAGTGAGATCATATGGTAATTGTCTTTCTCTGATTGACTTATTTCGCTTAGCATAATACCCTTTATTTAGTTCCATCCATGTTGATGCAAATGGTAGTCATTCATCCTTTTTGATGGCTGCATAATATTCCATCATATTATATACCACATCTTCTTTATCCGTTCATCTGTCGATGGACATCTTGGCTCTTTCCACAGTTTGGCTATTGTGGACATTGCTGCTATAAACATTGGGGTGCATATACCCCTTCGGATCCCTACGTTTGTATCTTTGGGGTAAATACCCAGTAGTGTAATTGGTGGGTCGTACGGTAGCTCTATTTCCATCTTCTTGAGGAGCCTCCATGCTGTTTTCCAGAGTGGCTGCACCAGCTTGCATTCCCACCAACAGTGTAAGAGGGTCCCTCTTTCTCCGCATCCCCGCCAACATCGTTTCCTGTCTTGTTAATTTTCGCCATTCTGACTGGTGTGAGGTGTATCTCATTGTGGTTTTGATTTGGATTTCCCTGATGCCAAGTGATGTTGAGCATTTTTTCATGTGTCTGTTGGCCATTTGGATGTCTTCTTTGCAGAAATGTCTGTTCATTCTTGCGCAGGGGCCATGCTAATCTCCTCTGTAAAAGAAATGTCTGTTCATGTCTTCTGCCCATTTCTTGACTGGATTATTTGTTTTTTGGGTTTTTTGATAAGTTCTTTATAGATTTTGGTAGAAATGCTTTAAAGTGCGTGTTCCTCATGTTGGATTTGGTGATGTATCCTCCTGATGGAGTCAGTGTGTGCATCCCTGCTGGACACTGCAGTGGGGCGGGTGTGTCCCTCAGGGGCCCACGTCAGGTGCGTGCTGTCCCTCTGGCCTCGTTGGCCTGCTTCGTTTTGATCACTGGTCAGGTGTTGTGTGATGTCCCCACTGGACAGTTACTGGTTTTGTCGTAGCTGACAAGCAGTCTGTGGGGAGACCCTTCAAGCCCCTCATCTAATTGTCCCCTGGAGTTGGCATCTGTTGCTGCCTCTCTCAGAACGAGGATTTCCAGCTCCACATTGGGATGGACTCAAGGACACCTTTAAAAAAACCAAAAAAAACCCCCTACCATCCCTGGTTATTTTAGTGCTTGGATTGTCCCAGAGTCGTCCACAGTCCCTTCAGGCTGTGTCCTTGTGACATCCTCTGTCGTGTTCTGTTTTCTGAGCAATTTCTTACATTCTGGCAGAACAAGAAGCCCCAGGCTCATCTCACATCTTCCCCGTTCCAGCCCCGAAATCAGCCATTTCTGTGAGGAGCTGTGGTTTCCCACCTCTGCCTTTTTCTCAATAAAGTTTTTCTTTTAGAAAAGTTTTAGATTTACAGAAAAACTGTGTAGATAATATGGAGATCCCACACACACGTCCCCAGTTCCGCTATTATTAGCCTCGTTACTATGGTACATTTATCACAACCAGTATTAATATATTATTACCAGCCTAAGTCCATGCTTTATTTGAATTTCCTTTCCTAAAGCCCTTTTCTGTTCCAGGACCCCACCTGGGATGCCACACGTCATATAGTCATCATGTCTTCTTACGCACCTTTGGACTGTGACACTTTCTCAGACTTCCCTTGTTTTTGATGAGCCCTGGTTCTTTTTATTTATTTATTTTTATTTTTTAATTTTTAAAAAATATTTATTTATTTGAGAGAGAGAGGTGGGAGGAGGGGCAGAAGGAGAGACTCTCCAGCAGGTTTCCCGCTGAGCACGGAGCCCGATGTGCGCCAGATCCTGGGACCCCCCCAGATCATGACCCAAGCTAAAATCAAGAGTTGGTCGCTCAACCACCTGAGTCACCCAGGTGCCCCAGCCCTGGTTCTTTTTAAAGGGGATGTGTCTGCGTCTGGATCTGGGCGTTTCCCAGCTCTGATTTCAGTGGCCAGAGCTGGGAAACTCACCACGGAAACACACATGCACACATACGCGCACACGCGTACATACGCGTGTGCACAGACTCGGCTTAGGACTGGAGTTCTTGCCGGCCCCAGGCCATCTGGCAGGGTGCTCTGAGCCTCCTTCCCCGTGGGGCCCTGCCTCCTTCCTCAGGGAGAAGCCGCCGCACCATCGGCCCCTGCGCAGGGTTGCTCCCCCCCACAGTGCTGCTGCGAGAGGCGGCCTGCCAGCTGGAGTTTAGCCGCTTGGCCTTGCCCTGCCGGGTGGCCATGCTGCCCACTGGAGCCACAGCGGGCCCTCCTGTTTCTGTCTGCCTTCAGTTTTGTAGGTATTTCCCTTCCCATCCTTAGTGATTTAGTTTTATTTTTTGAATGTGTAGGACACTAATACGCTTTTAAAAGTAAAAATTCTACCAACAAGTGGTTTCAGAAGAGCATCGCTCCCTCTGTGTCCCTTCCGCTGTCCTGACCCCGGGCGGGAACCGGCGCCGTGGCTCTCGGGCTGCTGCGTGTGTGTGCAAGTGCACACGCGTGTGTGTTCTTGGCTCCCGTTCAGCGCGCGGGGGGCTGACTCCGCGTGTGTCCCTGCTGTCACGCCAGGCCGGCCACAGAGCGCTTCCCCCTCCTTTGCCAACCGCATGCGCTCCATCGCGCCCCACAGCTGTTCACGGATTTCCCGCGTTTGGATAGCTCGGCAGTTTGCGGGGCCTTGCCCCCCTTGTGGGGGCGCCATCCGAGCGCTTGCTCGCTTCGCACTGTGGGGCTTGTCTTCAAGGTGCGCCCAGAAGGGCTTGCTGGATCGAGGGCTGGGACGGTGACCCTTGCCGGGAGTGGTGTTGTCAGGCTCTGGGGTCTGCTGCTCGGAGGGGCGAAGTGGCATCATGGTGAGTGACCATGAGTGAAGTCAAATGTGGGTTGTGTTTGTGGGTCGCCTGTTCACTGCTTCTGCCCGCTTTTCTGTAGTGTTCTTGCAGTTCTTCTTTACATGTTTTGCTCTTTGTGAGTGAGGGCATCTGCTCTCTCAGGTGAATTTGCAGATGCCTTCTCCCACTTTGCCATCCACCTTTTCACCACATCCCCGTTTCGTTCCACGTCTTCGTCTGCTCTGGAGGCCCTAACAAAATGCCGTGTGAACGTCAGACACGTATCCCTGCACTGCTGGAGCCCAAGTCCAGGGTCACGGTGCCACCGATTTGGTTCTGGTGAAGCCTGACCTTGCAGCCGCTGCCCCTCCCACTGTGATGCCTCCAGGGCTGGGGTGGGGAGGTGATGGGGGGCGGGGGGGGCGTGGCTGCAGACAACCTTTCCCGGAGTGCTGATTCCTAAAGAGAGCTGCCTTCTCCCAGGGCCCCTGGGGACCCCCTCACGGAAGGACCAGCCCTGGCCCCCTTACAGCCCTTCTCTGGAAAGTCGGCTGCTCCAAAGCATGCAGTCCCCTGTTGACCTGTGGGGGGGCCCCCGGCCCCGAGGAGTGGAGGGGCCGTGCCCACAGGAAGGGATGCCAGGCCGCCAAGTCTGAGCCCTGCCATCAAGGAGAAGGTGGAGGGAAGCAGAACAAGGCAAGGGGCAGGTTCTCCCGAGGAAGGCCGTGCACGTACCAGGGCCGCTGGGCCGCAGACTCCGTCTCCAGAGGCCCAGAGGCCGCACGCCTGTCCCCCTCACCAGGCACAGCTCCAAGCTCAGGACCATTTTGCCTTTGCTTCTTTAATTCATTGTCAAGTGACCACCTTTTTTGCAAAGAGGACCGAAGTGTTATGACCCCTTTAGCCAGGATGAAGAATTGTCCCAGGTTATGGAACTCTCTTAAAACCACAGCCCTGCTTGTCACTGCTCATGTGTATGTTTACAAATACTGTCCTTGGTGGAATGAAACGACCGTACCATCTGTCAGGTGATTGCTGTGCCTTTGAATGACACGTACTGTCACGCGCGGCAGATTAAGTGACCGATCGAGCGTTGTTGGGTTTCCTTCTCCACCGTGAGTATGAAGGAAATTAGCCTGCAGCAGCTGCCGAGTTCACTGTCCATCTGATTTACAAGAGGCTTTGGCATCTAATTGACCGGTGTCTGGAAGGACGACTTCGGGCTGATGACACCTCTCCTGTGAGCCTTTGCTTTGTCCGGTGGCATCACCCAGGCCCTGGGTGCCTGTCTCTCTCCTGACCCTTCACCTTGTAGGCTCTCAGGCCTTGTGCAGTGCACCGCAGTGTCCAAGGACCCGGTGTCCTTTATGGAGAATGCTGAGAAATGGGTAGCCTGGAGGCGGCCTTGCTCCTTGCTGGTTATCCAGCTCTCGCTGCTCTTGCGTGCCCGCCAGTCATGTGGGTGGATACCTGCCCCTCTGGAGGACGGTCCTTGGTCCCTGCCGCCTGCCGTGGTGGTGGGCGTTCTTGGGGCCGGGGTGCAGGTCACACAACAGACGCGCCTGCACCCAGCCCGGGGCTGGGTTCCCTCCGGAGGCTCCAGGGGAGAATCTCTGCTGCCTCTTGCAGGTTTTGGCAGCCACTGTCCCCCCCTTGGCTCACGGCTGTGTTGCTGCAGTTTCTGCCTGCACGTGGCCTTCCCTCTGTCTCTCGGTCTCAAATCTCTTTCTGTCCTGCTTTGTAAGGACACTTGTCATTGGATTTGGGGCCCACGTGGATAATCTGGATCTCCTAATCTCATAATACCTAATTACAACTGCATGGACCCTTTCTCCAAATCAGGTCACAGTCGCAGCATCCAGGGCTTAGGCTGTGGACCTGCCTTTTTGAAGCCACTGTGGAGGCCCCCACGGGGAGCCAGGTTGCAGCATTCCCGGGGGTCAGGGTTGTTGTCTGTTTGGGTTCTGCCTGGTGGATGTTGGTGGCCCTTCTGTTCCGCGACAAACCCGGCTTAGAATCCAAGTATACTCCTTTGGCCTCTTGTATATTTGCTGTTATGATTAAAAGTCTAAATGGGGAACAATTCAATGGTTTTCTTCTCTTTTTGTTTTTTTTTTTTTCTTTTCATGAAGCCAAACCCAGTTGGGCAGGATAAGATGTTATGAAGTAACTGACTTTATCTCAACCACTAGAATTCACCGACAGGAGGAGCCTTGTCATGTTGACCAGTTAAATAGTTGCTCTCGCTCTGCCCACCTGCTTGGTTGCGCCTGACCTCCTCAGAGCCAGGGACCGGGCTGGGGGGATCCGAGGGGCGTGGGGTTGGGGAGCTTCTCGCCTGTAGATGTCACCCGGGCCTGGTGGAAGAGAGCGCGGGCTAATACGTGGCAACCGAATTGCCACTGAACCCTAATTGTTGCAGAAATCTTTGTAAAGGAGTGATCAGTGACTTGCTAACCGTCTCTTCTTGTTGGAGCTGTTAGAGACAAAAGCGAGGGGAAGTGGATATGTGTATAACTGTCAGGTACTCCGCACAGGGGAGAGCTGTTATCGATCAAGAACTAGGAAACCAAAGGAACTGTGAAATTGGAAGACTGCGTATCAGAATCACCTAATTTGAAAGATTAAACCAGAAGGACCTGCACAAATAGCATGACAACTTGGATACATATTTTATTTTTGATTCTGTAATGAACTGGATTTTTTAAGGAGATGGCTGTTTACAAAAGTAGTCTAGAAATGATTGAATCTGCATAGTTTTTTTTTTTTTTAAGATTTTATTTATTTGACGGAGAGAGACACAGTGAAAGAGGGAACACAAGCAGGGGGAGTGGGAGAGGGAGAAGCAGGCTTTCCGCTGAGCAGAGAGCCTAATGCAGGGCTCGATCCCAGGACCCTGGGATCATGACCTGAGCCAAAGGCAGATGCTTAACAACTGAGCCACCCAGGCACCCCGCATAGTTTTTTTTTAGTGGCCAATTTTGCTAATACATTTATAGTAACTTTTTTTTTTTATTCTTATGTTAATCCCCATACATTACATCATTAGTTTTAGATGTAGTGTTCCATGATTCATTGTTTGTGCATAACACCCAGTGCTCCATGCAGAATGTGCCCTCCTCAATACCCACTACCAGGCTAACCCATCCTCCCACCCCCCTCCCCTCTAGAGCCCTCAGTTTGTTTTTCAGAGTCCATCTTCTCTCATGGTTCGTCTACCCCTCCGATTTCCCCTGCTTCATTCTTCCCCTCCTGCTACCTTCTTCTTCTTCTTTTTTTTTTTTTTCTTAACATATATTGCATTATTTGTTTCAGAGGATTTATAGTAACT
>NW_027699200.1:0-7095 GCF_054177405.1 Leptonychotes weddellii | reverse complement strand
CTGCTTCTCCCTTTCCCTCTGCCTCTCCCCCTGCTCATGCTCTCTCTCTCTCTCTCTCTCTCTGTGTCTCAAATGAATAAATAAAATCTAAAAAAAAAAAGATTTTATTTATTTATTTGAGAGAGAGACAGCACGAGAGCCGAAGGCAGATGCTTAACCGACTGAGCCACCCAAGTGCCATCAGTAATTTGGTTTTTATTTATTTATTTATTTTTATTTTTTAAATTTTTTTAAAAGATTTTATTTATTTATTTGAGAGAGAGAGACTGAAAGAGCACATGAGAGGGGGGAGGGTCGGGAGGGTCAGAGGGAGAAGCAGACTCCCCGCCGAGCAGGGAGCCCGATGCGGGACTTGATCCAGGGACTCCAGGATCATGACCTGAGCCGAAGGCAGCTGCTTAACCAACTGAGCCACCCAGGCGCCCAGTAATTTGGTTTTTAAAGAGCAGTGGATTTAGAGTCAACTTGCAGTCAGTACAGTTTGATGTCACCGTCATCAGCTAACGGGATGGGGAGCAGCAGGTATCTGGCATGTGTTGGAAGTGTTGAGCAGAGTCACATGCGTAGGCTTCTTACTTTGCTGGTTCTTTGTACTTCCAGGATGTGGTGGTGATCTCACTGAACTGGCAGGGACCCAAGTCCCTGCTCACCCCTGTGACCAGGGCAGATGGGGTGGTAGCCTAGCCTGTGAGCTGAAGTTTGGCTCAGAATAGGCCCCACTGAAGTGAGGTTGGTCCATTTATGATGGGGCCTCAGGAAGAGGAATTAATTCAAGACCAGATGCTAACTCTGGACATTTCTCCCCCTGTGACTGAGGATCTAGCAGGACGGACGGGAGACCGTCGGGCAGAGGAACAGGACCGCCTGACTGGGGTGAGACGAACGTCCTTCCTCTTCCATGTTGGGCGCTGCCCGCACATTCCCTCGGCTGCGCCGTGGCCTAGCTGACCATCGAGCCCTCTATGCTGGGCTCCAGCCAGAGTCCTTTGGTGTGCGTGTGTGATGATCTGCCTTGGGCAGATCCTGGCCGTGACAAGGGCATGGCAGCTCACCCCCGTCCCCCAAGTAAGCGGGGTCCCTTGGGAGCCCCAGCTGCTCTGCTGCAGCCTGGCCTTCTTCTGTGGCTTCGACACGGCCCGTGTCCGCGGGCCCCCCTCGGCTTCTCTCTCCTTGGGGACGATGTCTTTTACCGTCCCTGATGGGGCATGGGCCTCCCTTCCTTCCAGGAGTGTGAATCCCCCCTCCAGGCTGCCCACCCTCCCTGTGCCCGGGGCCCAGATGGGGAGGGCTGCCTGGCTTAGCAGATGTGGCTGGTGGTCTAGGGACCAGACGGGGTCACCCCGTTCCTCTTCTGTCCTCACCGCAGAGGGGAGCGGACAGCTCTCTGCTGCCCGTGAGGAGGGCCTTAGGAGGCGGAAGGCTGTGCTCATGCTCCGGTTACTGCCTACACCTTCTGGTTTTTCTCCTCCCGCATCACCAGCGTCACCGCCAGCGCCAGGTGGCGGGCAGAGGTGGGGTGGCTCCTGACCCCGGGGCTGGACTGTTTCAGTGTGACTCTGGTCAGGACGGCTGTGCACTGGGGCTGGAAAGCGCCTTGCTGGGCTCCCAGTCCGACCGGCTTGCCGAGGGCCCTGTGGCCTCCGGCTGAGAGCCGGCCTTCCTGGAGTCCTGATATGCTGCCTCCCGGGGAGCCTGCGGCCTCTGCCAGTCGGGGGCTCGGCGGAGCCGGGGTGTCTGACGGTGCCTCTCGCACGGCGGCCGTCGCAAGTCTCACTGTGTGTGGCTTTATTCGTAATTCTCAGTGAACCGATGAAGTTTAATGGTACCATTAAAACATGCTGAGTCAAGCCTGAAACCGTATTTGAGAAAATGACTTTTCCCTAATCCCAGGTTTTCCTTAGTGTCTTCATTGCTTTCACTTGGCCAGTGATAGAGAAGGCGGAAGAAGGAACGGCACAGAAAATTGGGCCTGGCCGGTTTCCCAGGTACACAGAGTCACATATGTGAAATGTACCGTTTGTTATGAGCGGAAATGTAGCTGGAGAAAATGTGTGTGAATAATACCAAATTGAATTCCACGTGCATCCTTCATTATCACTAACACCAAGCGTCATTCCTAGTGTTTTCCTAATGGATGTGGGTAGATGTGGGCAAGAGACAGCGTGCTTACAGATCTGCACAAAGAGCCTCGGGGAATCGGCGGTCGAAAGGATGGTGTCGGTCTTTAAAAGAAAAGCCGCTGCTGCCTTGAGCCAGAAGGGAGATCCATAGAAGAGAGGGTGCTGGTTAGGTTGGCAGGGGGGTCTCAAGGTGGGCGGCTACTTCCCTGCCCTCCGAACTTCTGTGTCGTGCCCTCCTGCTCTGGTTCCTTCTGCGTGACCCTGCCTGGCCGAACTGCTCCCTCGTGACATCTGCAAGGTGGGTCTCGTGTAAGTCATGCACCGACGTGCGTTGTTTCCCTTCTAGGCAGCCTCGGTCACCTCTCTATCCAGCGTGGCGTGTATGCACATGGTTCGCTGGGCTGTCTGGAACCCCTTGCTGGAAACCGGCTCCGGGAAGGTGATCTTACCTCTGCAGGGTGGGATCCGGCCCAACCCCTCGCGCTGTCTGGTCTATAAAGTACCCCCGGCCAGCATGAGCTCCGAAGAGGTAAGTTGTTCAGATACTTTGTGAGTATGACTCTTTGCCCGTGAGCTTCTAGCAAGTTCATACATTTTCAAAACCAGAAGTTGACAGTTAGGTTTGTGGATGTGTCATGAGCAGAATTTTTTCATCTCATGGATGTGCCCTTAAAGGATGAGCATGATTGCTGACTCACGTCAGCTGTGAACTGAGGTGGGTTTTTATCTTGGGGCTTAGGACATCCCCATTCACACATCAGTCTCGCAAGATGGCCAGAGGGCCTGTGGCTTTTATTTGTACACGCTGTGCAAACAGGGTCCACTTCTGTGCTGTGCGTGTCCATGTGGAGGATGAGCCTTGTGCGGTGCCAGGGCCGTGGTCAGCACCGGGCAGTGGGAGTCAAGCCTGGCTCATCTCTGTGACTAGTTTCTCGTGCCTGCTGGCCCTTGGCTCCTTCCAGCTTTGCATGGAGGGCAGGCCACAGCAGGAGTTTAAAAATCCATGTTTGGAATGAAACTTTCTCTGAACCCTGGTAGAGAAGACAGGTACGGGGGGGCGGGGCCGGTTGAAGGGTGTGCGAAGGCTCTGCTCTGCCGGCCACTGCCAGCCTTGCCCGATGGGTGGCAGGGACCCAGGGAGCTGCAGGTACCACGGGAAAGTGCTGCTGGCGACGGAAGCCCATCCCGATGCCAGCGTCACCCAGTGTCGCATGCAGGGTGCTTGGATCTGCCCGCGCTCCTGAACCGCGCTCCGTCTGTCTCACGGTGTGGCGAGGAGCCTTTTACTGCTCACCTGTCTCATTTTTCTTAGGTGAAGGGACCGTCCCTGGCCCTTCAGTGAGTCGTCTGTGTGCTGACCTAGCGACAACGTTATTTTCAGTGTTGTTATTTATGATGTGGGTAATGCTTTGCAGACCTGGATAAGGGAACAGCTGATTGTGCAGCTTTTCTTATTACGGACTGTCTCATTATGGGACCGCATTTTGCTGCATTCCCTCACGGACTAGTCTGAGCCCTTATTGTAAAACTGCCATTAGAGATCCTGAAGCCGTTGCCTCTCTCTCTCCCTCTTGGTATGTATATACGTATGTATTTAAATATTTATTCTTTTTAATTTTAGCCTTGTCATGCCATGACATTCCCTTCACTTTCTAAGTGTGTAAACTGTATTGGGGGATAAGTGTTTGGAAGACTTGACTATCTTGAGGACACAAATATATCAAATACTGCCATTTTTCACAAGGAATGTCACTTCTAATTGGGGTTTCTCAACCTCAGTGCTGCTGACATTTTGGGCCAGATAATTCTTTGCTGTGGGGATTGTCCTGTGCTTCAGAGGATGTTTATCCCCAGCCCTGGCCTCTACCCGCTAGATGCCCATAGCGTGCCCCCACCTGCAACACACTGAGTTGTCTGTGGACATTGCCAAATGTCTCCCGAGGGCAGAATTGCCCCTGGTTGAGACCACTATTCTAAGCATCTATAACTAACCTAAAATAATGAACCAAAACTGGTCAGAAACTTAATTCTGCTTCCTCCTCTGCTTCTTGCTGCGTTTGTCTTCTCCAGCACCGTCAGCCTCTGTCCAGGCAGACGGTGTGGAGGCCCATGTGTGCCTCGTCTCTGCCCCCACCCGGGCCATTCTGTGTCGTACTCGTCCATTCAGTGAACTTCTACTGAGCACCTATATGTACCCTTGGAAAAGCATCCCCGATCCCATGAACTTACCCTTAAGGGGAAGTGGCAGATATTAATCAGAGGAAAATATAAATATTAGAAACATCCCATAATTTTTGGCTAAGTAAACTTGGGGGTTTGTGTTATGATTATTTCAATGTTATTTCCTGTGTAAGTAAGTAGTGTATTATGATTGTTTTCTTTCTTAAACAACGCCTGTGTTTTTCCAAGTAATTGTCTTTTAAAAAACTTTTATATCTCCAGAGGCAGCCACTTTCAACCCTTAGCTGTGACTTATGGTGTTTACTTTGTTTCCAAATATTATGCTTCTACTGCTATTTCTTAGTTTATCAATTTTAGATATTATGTATTGACTTCCAATAATGATAGATGAGAACTTTAGCTTTTTGATACACTCCTACGCTCTTTAAAGAAACCACTCTGTCCTCCTACTGTGTGGCCTTGGATTCAGGGACTGTTTGTTGCCAGAAGCGTGCAGCACAATGGGGTCTGGCTCGAGGGTTGTGAAGCCCCAGGGAACTGGACCAGTCTGGGGAGGCCACGGAGAGGGAGGGGCTCGGGAAACAACCCCATAACATTGTTTAAGAAATGCAGGGTTAACCCTCAGGCTGCACATGCCTGAGTCTGACCCTGAACTGCTGTACCAAAGACCCAGAGAACTGACTGGATACACCAACCCCATCCCAGGGTTGCCCTGGGTGGATCACATGCAGGAGGGATCCGAATAGTTCTGCACGGGTTTGACAACCCATAGAAGGCTGGTTGGAAACTGTGGCCTGAACCTATTGTGCTGGTTTCTGACGAAAGCCTCAGGAAGAAATAGAGGATGTTTTGGACTGAACAAAAATGAAAATACATCAAAAGGTGGAGGGTGCAGCTGATGAGTGCTTCCAGGGAAATTGATAGCATCAGGTGCTTGTATTAGTACAGAAGAATGGTCTCCATTCAGTAATCTTATCTTCCACATGTAGGAGCAAGAGAAAGAAGAACAAACTAACCCTAAAACCAGCAGAAGAAAGTGGTAATAAAGATAAAGAGCAGAAACCAATGAAATTGAAAACAGAACAGTACAGAGACAATAGAGAACAAAAATAGAGAAAATCAATGAAACCAAAAGTGGATTCTTTGAAAAGATCAATAAAATTGATAAATGTCCAGAAAGAGCTACAACAAGAGAGGACTCAAATTGCTGATGTTAGGAGTGGAAGAAGGACCATCACTGCTGGCCCCACAGGCATCAAAAGGACAGTAAAGGAACACTGTGAGCAACTCTGTGCCTATAAATTTGGCAATTTAGATGAAATGGATCAATTTATCTTAAACCAGAGATTATCAAAACTCACCCAGGATGAAGTAGACAAACTGAGTAGTCCTATGACTATTACAGAAGCTGAATTTGTGGTTAAAACACTTTTGAGAAAGCAATATCCAGGCCTATTCACTCTGAATTCTACCAAACGACTTAAAGAAGAAAGAAGAGCAGTTTTATTCAATCTCTCCCAGGAAATAGAAGGATGGGAACAATTCCTAATTCACATAATGGGGCCTGTACTGTCCTGATAACAAAATTAGAGAGAGACAGCATAAGAAGACCATGGACACATGTCCCTCATGGACATGGCTGCAGAATCATCAACAGAACACTCATAAATTGAATCCAACAATAGGGAAAGAAGACAACACCATGACCAAGTGGGGGTTTGTCCGAGAAATGCAAGGTTGTTTTTGTTTTAAAAATTAATAAATATAGGGGCACCTGGGTGGCTCAGTCGTTAAGCGCCTGCCTTCGGCTCAGGTCATGATTCCAGGGTCCTGGGATCGAGCCCCGCATTGGGCTCCCTGCTCGGCGGAAGCCTGCTTCTCCCTCTCCCACTCCCCCTGCTTGTGTTCCCTCTCTAGCTGTCTCTCTCTCTGTCAAATAAATAAATAAAATCTTTAAAAAAAAATTAATAAGTATAATTCACCATAGTAGAGCCTGAAGAAGGTAAACTGTATAATCATAGCAATTGACACACACAAGGCATTTGACAAAATTCAACATTGATTTATGATAAAAAAAACTGTGAGCAAACTAGGAGAAGAGAAGCCCCTCCTTCTGCTCGGGGGCATCCACACAAACCCGTCAGTGAGCATCCTACTGAGTGGTGAGAGGTGGGGTGCCATCCCCCTAAGATCAGGGACAAGTGAGGGATGTCCACTCAGCATCCAGAATCTTGTTCAGCATCGTACCCGAAGTCCTAGCCAGGGCATGAAGGCAAGAAGACAAAATAAGACACACAGATTGGAAAGGGAGAAATAGAACTGTACTTGTTTGCAGATACCATTGTTGTTTGTGTGGAAAATCCCCAGGGATCTACAAAAAAACCCTGCTAGAATAAATTAGTGACTTTATTGAGGTTGTGGGAGACAACAGGAGATCAAGATAGAAAAATCATTCATTTCTGTATGTTAGCAATGAAAAGTTGACAAACAAAATAAAAAAAAAAGCAATATTACTTACAAAGCCCTTTCCCTCAACGAGATAAATCTAATAACAGGGTGTTTACGGGATCTGTCTGCTGCGAACTGTAGCATGTTCCTTTTGCTGCATGTCACTATTCTTGTCGTGGTTACTCTTGGTCTTGGGTGAGATCACAGAGGACCTACGTAACTGGCGAGACACGACATCTTTATGGATGGGAAGATCCAATATGATAAAGATATAAATTCGCCCCTAATTCATCTATAGATAATGTAATTTTAATCAAAATCCCAGCAGGGTTTTTTTTTTTTTTTT
>NW_027699199.1:0-347 GCF_054177405.1 Leptonychotes weddellii | reverse complement strand
GGCTGGGTAATATTCCATTGTCTATATGGACCACATCTTCTTTATCCATTCATCTGTTGAAGGGCATCTTTTAAAACATGCCCAAGATCCCACCGGTAGGAAGCAAAGGAATGGATGAGTCAGGAGCAGTGAGCCAGAAGCAAACAGGTAGGATTCGACCCTGCACCCCCACAGCCCACACAGAGTGGCTGGCTACAATACTGGCCCCTAGGATCCCCTGGGTGATCACGAAGAAACGTAATTGGAGCTTTGCCTCTGAGCTTTGTCCTCTTGCCCCATTTGTTGATAGGTTCCTGCTCTTGAAACCCTGAGAGGGAAGCCTTCACTGTTCACCCATCCCTACTTTT
>NW_027699198.1:0-347 GCF_054177405.1 Leptonychotes weddellii | reverse complement strand
TGAAAAAAATAAAACCAATGTAAAAGAAAGGACTAAATTGTTCTGCACAGACTAGATGAGACAAGTGTGAAGAGAGTAAAATCAGTGGGAATTAGAATAGTCAGAGAGAGCTTCAAGGAGAATGAGAGACTATGAGCCAGGTCTGAATAGTGTAGGATTAGGCAAGAGGAAGGGAAACTAAAAGGACAGAAAGGACAGCATGAGTAAAAGGCTGAGAGATGGTGAAATCAACCCAATTAACTCAGAGGATAAAATCTGATGGCAGGGAAATAAAAACAGATGTCCAGACAACAATTAAATCAACGTTCGGAGCAACATTATTAATGGCCATAAAGTGGGAAACAACC
>NW_027699197.1:0-347 GCF_054177405.1 Leptonychotes weddellii | reverse complement strand
CTCCCTCTCCAGCTGGACCTTGGCCAGCCTTCTCTTCCCAGAGCCCACCATCCCCCATGAAACACTCACATTCACCTAGTACTAACTCAGGGGCCCAGATCTGCCCAGCCCATACAGGTTTGGCTCATTTGAAAACACCCAATGTCAGAAAAAAAAAAAAAAAAAATTAGTTTTCTCTCTAACACCCAAGCCTGGCAATCTACATTACATGATTCCATCAGAAACAAAAGCATCCTAACTTTCCAAGGTCAACATTACTCCACCCTGACCCAGAGCCAAGGCCATCAAACACATAGCTAAGCAACAGACTTACCAAATCCTAAAGCGCTTTCTTTCCAAAACTCTGG
>NW_027699196.1:0-347 GCF_054177405.1 Leptonychotes weddellii | reverse complement strand
AAAAAAACTCTGTGCCCATTTACAGTAACTGCTCACTCTCCCTCTCCACCCCTGGCAAGCAATAATCTACTTTCTGTCTCTCTGGATCTGCTTCTTCTAAGCCCAGGGAACATTTCCCAAGCATCATTTTACTGTGCTTGTCGGCAACAAGTATCTCGTTCCTTTGAATACTCTATTCACTGGCTTCCTGGATTTTTCTGGTACTTCTCCAAACACAGCTCCTACCCAATCTCCTTGGCAAAGCCATCCTTCGCCTCCCAATCCTTAAAAGTTAGAGCTTCTTAACATTCAATCCCAGACTCAGATTCCTGTCACTTTGTGCTCTCTCCCTAACCCAGGACTAAATG
>NW_027699195.1:0-347 GCF_054177405.1 Leptonychotes weddellii | reverse complement strand
ACCCAGGCGCCCCTAGATATGACCTTCTTTTGATTAAATCCAGAATAATCAATAGAATCTTAGTACTTTTATTTTTTTTATCTAATAAAAGGAATTTCTACAAATATAAGATAAACATTTTATTTTTTATTTTATTATGTAATCACCATATATTACATAACTAGTTTTTGATGTAGTGTTCCATGATTCATTATTTGCATATAACACCCAGTGCTCCATTCATTATGTGCCCTCTTTAATACCCATAACCAGGCTAACACATCCCCCCACCCCCCTCCTCTCTAGAACCCTCAGTTTGTTTCTCAGAGACCATAGTCTCTCATGGTTCATCCCCCCCTCCGAATTCC
>NW_027699194.1:0-347 GCF_054177405.1 Leptonychotes weddellii | reverse complement strand
GAGCCCATCGTCTCTCATGGTTCATCTCCCCCTCCAATTTCCCCCCTTCATTCTTCCCCTCCTACTATCTTCTTCTTCTTCTTCTTTTATTTTTTAACATATAATGTATTATTTGTTTCAGAGGTACAGATCTGTGATTCAACAGTCTTGCACAATTCACAGCGCTCACCATAGCACATACCCTCCCCAATGTCTATCACCCAGCCGCCCTATCCCTCCCACCCCCTACCACTCCAGCAACCCTCAGTTTGTTTCCTGAGATTAAGAATTCCTCATATCAGTGAGGTCATATGATGCATGTCTTTCTCTGATTGACTTATTTCGCTCAGCATAACACACTCCAGTTC
>NW_027699193.1:0-347 GCF_054177405.1 Leptonychotes weddellii | reverse complement strand
TACAGCAAACAAGGAATAGAACAAAGCTATTTCTTCTGTGATAAAGATATCTACAGAAAACCTACAGCATCATACTTAACTAGTGAAAGATTGACTGCTTTGCTGGTAAGTCAGAAATGAAGTAAGGATGTTTACTCCCAAAACCCTATTCAACATCAAACTGAGTTCAATAAGATAAGAAAAAATGATTTTGTACATACTGAAAAGGAAGAAATAAAAACTGTTTCTATTCATAGATGAATGATTTTCTATACAGAAAACCCCCAAATTCTACAGAACAGATACTGGGACTCATAAGTGAAGGTATCAAACCACAAGATACATGGTCAATATAAAAAAAATCAGTT
>NW_027699192.1:0-347 GCF_054177405.1 Leptonychotes weddellii | reverse complement strand
GCCAAGGTAAATAAAATATGGTCTCTGGCCTCAAGGTTACAGTCCAGGTTTAGACTTCCTGTGACAATTTATTTAATATTTATAAGGTTCAGTGGAAAGTAAAGTATTATTATTTTTCCATTATTTAGCTACTATAATGATTCCTGTATATAAAAGTCAGACTTCCAATAATATAAGATATTGGGGGGTGAAGCAATAATTGTAAATGACAAAAGACTCAAAAGTGGACATAGTTAAAAATTTGATGAGAGTTCATTACATTGCACTTGACAAGGAAATCCAACTGTTTGCGTGACACACATTTCAACATTTCAGTGATGAGAATTTCTTTTTTTTTTTTTTTTTTT
>NW_027699191.1:0-347 GCF_054177405.1 Leptonychotes weddellii | reverse complement strand
GGCAAGAGACAATAATGAATAAAATAATATATGGTTGAGAAACCCATGCTCTAAACCCAAGGAGAAAGTACAGAAGGGAAAGCAAAAAGAGAAGTAGAAAGTAAGGGCAACGTTCAGAAATTGAAAACTCCCATGTCCCCTACTTAAACCACACACACAAGGGAAGATGTTCAGAGAACCTAGAGCCACGGTTCCCAGACTTGCCCACCCCAGCCAGGCCAGCAGCATCTGCAGGATCCCCAATGGCCCTGCCCTTTTCCTTCTTGGTGGCCCTGGTGGTGCTCAGCTGCAGCTCCCTCTGCTCTCTGGGATGTGACCTGCCCCAGAACCATGGCCTGTTCTCCTGG
>NW_027699190.1:0-347 GCF_054177405.1 Leptonychotes weddellii | reverse complement strand
CAGCAGACGGATTCAATCTGAGATTCTCTTCCTGCCCCTCGCTATCACTGCTCTCCGTTTCCACTTTGGTCCCTAGGTGGAAACTTCAGTCTTGAGCCTTCTGTGTGCCTTTCTTTTAGTTTCTAGAAAGCAGGTGCTCTAAATCTAAGATCCACGAACTCCTGGACTCCCGTGGATGAGCTTGGGTAGTTTAAATCTCCGTGGGAGATGGGAAGTTTATATCCACAAACTCCCTGAAACTGCAAGGAAACTGTGGGAATGTGCAGATGAGCATTTTATAGGGAAGGGGTCAACAAGCTTGATAAAGTTGCCGTAGGTGTAAAAGCTGCACAGAAATGAGTCCATGG
>NW_027699189.1:0-6443 GCF_054177405.1 Leptonychotes weddellii | reverse complement strand
TGGACCCTCAACTCTATGGTCAACTCATCTTTGACAAAGCAGGAAAGAATGTCCAATGGAAAAAAGACAGTCTCTTCAACAAATGGTGTTGGGAAAATTGGATAGCCACATGCAGAAGAATGAAACTGGACCATTTCCTTACACCACACACAAAAATAGACTGAAAATGGATTAAAGACCTCAGTGTGAGACAGGAGTCCATCCAAATCCTAAAGGAGAACACAGGCAGCAACCTCTTCGACCTCAGCCGAAGCAACTTCTTCCTAGAAACATCGCCAAATGCAAGGGAAGCAAGGGCAAAATGAACTATTGGGACTTCATCAAGATAAAAAGCTTTTGCACAGCAAAAGAAACAGTCAACAAAACCAAAAAAACAACCGACAACATGGGAAAAGATATTTGCAAATGACATATCAGATAAAGGGCTAGTATCCAAAATCTATAAAGAACTTCTTAAAGTCAACACCCAAAGAAGAAAGGATCCAATCAAGAAATGGGCAGAAGACATGAACAGCCACTTTTCCAAAGAAGACATCCAAATGGCCAACAGACTCATGAAAAAGTGCTCAACATCGCTCGGCATTAGGGAAATCCAAATCAAAACCTCAATGAGATATCATCTCATACCAGTGAATGGCTAAAATGAACTAGTCAGGAAACAACGGATATTGGCAGGGATGCAGAGAAAAGGGAACCCTCCCACACTGTTGGTGGGAATGCAAGCTGGTGCAGCCACTCTGGAAAACAGTATGGAGGTTCCTCAAAAAATTGAAAATAGAGCTACCCTACAACCCAGCAGTAGCACTACTGGGTATTTACTCCAAAGATACAAATGTATGGATCTGAAGGGGTATGTGCACCCCAATGTTTATAGCAGCAATGTCGACAATAGCAAAACTGTGTAAAGAGCCAAGATGTCCATCGTCAGATGAATGGCTAAAGATGTGGTGTGTATATATATATATATATATATATATATATATACACATATATATACACAATGGAATATTATGCAGCCATCAAAAGGAATGAGATCTTGCCCTTTGCAACGACGTGGATGGAACTGGAGGGTATTATGCTGAACGAAATAAGTCAAACAGAGAAAGACATATATCATATGACCTCACTGATATAAGGAATTTTTAATCTCATGAAACAAACTGAGGGTTGCTGGAGTGGTGGAGGGTGGGAGTGATGGGGTGGCTGGGTGATAGACACTGGGGAGGGTATGTGCTATGGTGAGTGCTGTGAAGTGTACAAGACTGTTGAATCACAGATCTGTACCTCTGAAACAAATAATACAATATATGTTAAAAAAAAAAAAAAGAAGAAGAAGATAGCAGGAGGGGAAGAAGGAAGGGTGGGAAAGCAAATGGGGAGATGTACCATGAGAGATGATGGACTCTGAAAATCAAACTGAGGTTCTGGGCGGGGTGGGGAGGATGGGTTAGCCTGGTGATGGGTATTAAAAAGGGCATGTATTGCATGGAGCACTGGGTGTTATACACAAACAATGAATCATGGAACACTACATCAAAAACTAATAATGTAGGGGTACCTGGGTGGCTCAGTTGTTAAGCGTCTGCCTTTGGCTCAGGTCATGATCCCAGGGTCCTGGGATCGAGTCCCACATCGGGCTCCCTGCTCAGCGGGAGGCCTGCTTCTCGCTCTCCCACTCCCCCTGCTTGTGTTCCTGCTCTCGCTATCTCTCTCTCTGTCAAATAAATGAATAAAATCTTTAAAAAAAAAAACAAACTAATAATGTAATGTATGGTGATTAACATAACAATAAAAAATTAAAAAAAAATGTCTACTAACAGGGATATTAAGAATGCTAACAGAGCTCCAAGGAGGGAGAAATTAGTTCCATTACTTGTAAATAGCACTGATTTCACCCCTCAATTTTCCCACTACTCCTCAAGTTTTACTCAGTTGGATATCTTTTTAACAAGATCAGAGCTTCTCGCTGGCTTCTATGGAACTAAATTGCATAAGTAAGAATATATTAAACTGTTCATTATTAATTCAATTTTTCATCTTTGAGTAAATATTAAGCCCATCTTCAAACTAAAAAGCTATTTTGACAATTTTATTTTTCTTATCAGTGGAAGACCTGAAATTAATATTCATTCTCAGCTATTTATTAAATGGAAGCACTCCATTTGTTTGGGCATGCTGCAAGTCTCTAGGTAGGCAAGGAAGTTTGTGTTTCTGGAAAAAATGAGTGCAGTGAAGAAACCTAGCACTGCAGTACTATTATCCATTAACCATTCTATAAACCAGTAATACCTTAGCTCTTCCATTCTGCCTAATTACCAGTTGTCTTAAGGAGGAGAAAATCAAGCTCCTCTGTGCCAAAATTAAAATGAGTCATAGTTTATTTTTCACCTGGAGAAATCAGCACTTTATAACTTTGGAGTATCAGTTTATTAAGAATATTTTTTAAACATTACACTTGGGAAAGTGTCAGATTGCTTCTTGGAAGCAAATCTCTCCTCTACTGAGTTTTAAGATTACTACAGCCTGGTTGGTACCTTGTCTACAGCCTGTGGAAATCCCTGAAGTAGAAGGCCCAATTTGCTCTACCCAGAATACTGACCAATAGAACCATGAGATAAAAATGCACTTTGCTTTAAGCCACTGAATCTTGGGGTCACTTCTTACATAGCAGTAGGTAATGAACACAAGTCACCTACCCCTACACAGGAATAAATCTCAACTTGGCACCCTAGGAAGGAAATGAAGTTGGTATTTCTTTTAATGTGGGTTGCCAAACAGATCATTGCTTCCGCTGTCTGCATAGGACTATGATCCCCTAAAACACATATTTAAAGCTCATGTGAAAAGACACCTAATGAGTAGCAAAAGATTAAATATCTTTGACCAAAAATATTTTGATGTCTTTTCCTCTAACATGGATGTCTTAATAAATAATGCTGCCGTTTCTTCATACTGACATTGTGTTTGCCCATTTTAAACTTGTACACCAGGCTAAGGAAGAAAAGTCAAATTCAAAAAATTTTATGAATTCTAAGCATATACAAGTTCTTGTTTATAGGGGTCAGAGGGCCATCTAATAAATTCCATTATAAATACAAAGACCCAAAAATAAAGCCTATTTTGTTTTCATTCTGCTTCATATAATTATGACTCAAGACAGAGAACAGAAGACATACTGACAGATTGGTAAATTACGGGTTGACCCTAAAAAAAATTAAGGCCATTTGGCTTGTCTGGGCCTGCATCCCTGCTACTGGATTCTGCTCCTTTGATTGCTATGATGCTATATCAACAAGGAAGAAAGAAAATAAACTCCCCCATCAAGGTCAAAGGATTGTGCAGCAGAAATGGGGCCCATCAGGGTAGTCTGTTCTTAAAGTGACAGAATAAGTGACTTTCCGGGTGACATTGAGAAATCACATGGAGGTAATTTGAGAGTCAGAAAAGTCCTTCTGCCAAGGTAGCATCTGCTCTGCTCATTCTCTGCTATTATGTGTGCCTGTTTTTGAATCTCAAACTCCTTTTAAGCATCCCCAATTAAAATGCAAAATATACTTGAGAGGAGTCTTATTATTTGTTATCAATAAAAAGTAGAAAGTAACTAGAATGGGTCATCAAAGAGTCTTGTAGGACACATCATAAAAAGCAGCAGTTATATAAATATCTTCCTCTAAATCATGGCCCTGAGAAAAGGACTGTCATCAACACAAAAAGCACACAAAGTATGAGATCTGAGAGACAATGGACTCTGAAAAACAAACTGAGGGTTCTAGAGGGGAGGGGGGTGGGAGGATGGGTTAGCCTGGTGATGGGTATTAAAGAGGGCATGTTCTGCATGGACCACTGGGTGTTATACACAAACAATGAATCATGGAACACTACATCAAAAACTAATGATGTAATGTATGGTGATTAACATAACAATAAAAAATTAAGAAAAAAAGTATAATGAGATCTAGTAACCCTAAATTCTACTGATACAAATTTTGCAGCCACATGTAAGCTTAAGCCTACATTCCATTAACATTTGACTGCTCACAGACTATCCTTTTTGGTTGGCTCATTTCTATGAACCCATTTGCTGCCACAACACAGAGCTAGAGAGTTCTTTAGAGGAATGGAAGAAACTGAAAATATGGCCAACATTGATTGTTGCATCCAGAGTCAGCTTCCAAGGATTCAGTAAAGCATCTATGAGAGGAAAAGGCATGTGGCTACACTTCTCCATTCTCAAAACTGGCAAGCTAAAAAGCCTTGTGAGTCCTTACACTTAGGGCTGAGAAGTGATTTTTGAGTATGAAATAGAAAATACTAACTTTAGAAGTGATTCAAGTAAGAAGAAAGCAAGTCTACACCATTATTTCCCAACCCCTCAGAGCATCTACATTTATTAAATGAATAATGATTTCTATAACCTAAATGGTTATTACAGACTGGTACTCTATTAAAAATTTTCAGTATATGATTACCAGTTACATAAAGATTATCTCATAAATGGATTCTTATGGATCTGGTCATTGGTTTGCTGAATTAAATAGCTCAATGATCAAGTTGTAATTTTCTTTTTTTTTTTTTCCAGCCTGGGAAATTAGGTCTGGGTTAGGATTCAGAAATTCTGTCTTTGGGGCACCTGGGTGGCTCAGTCGGTCAAGTGTTTCCTTCGGCTTAGGTGATGATCCCAAGGTCCTGGGATGGAGCCCCTTGTTGGGCTCCCTGCTCAGTGGGGAGTCTGCTTCTCCCTCTGTCTGCCCCTGAAAGTGAGTATGCTCTCACTATCTCTCTCTCATTCACTATGTCTCAAATAAATAAATAAAATCTTAAAAAAAAAAAAATCTGTCTTGGCCTTGAAGCTCCTCTACTTTGTATATAGCCTAGCCTTCCAGGGATTTTGATCTATTCAGGAAATCATTAACCACTTTCAGAAACACGTTTCCTTTCTTGAAGAAAAACATTTAAAAAGTAAAGGTTTCGTTGGGTAGTATAGGAGAGACAATACTTGATCTAAAACAATACAAACGGTCACATTACTGAAGGCAATAAATCTGCGAAGGCAAAATGAAATTAAAGCTGCAATCTTAGGAGCTAAGTTAATGTCAAATTTATCTTTTTCTCTCAGGCTTTCTGCTGAATGCCAGAGTTCTAACTTTGATAACTAATTGGGGCTCAAAGGACAGAAGACAAAAGTGCTGACTCTCCTCAAATGGGCAAGCTATAGGTGAGCCCTACACAATTCTGAGTTCTCCAAGTGTATACCTCCCACCCACAGGTCAGAATAATTCTCAGAAACTAATTAACCAAATAAATAAAAAATTTTAAACATCATAAAGAAGAGGCAAGAAAGGAATTTTGTTTGTTTAGAACTTGGTGTTAGGAGGGAAAAATAAAGATTCTCCCCCGAGAATCTGTAACCACAAACTGGCATATGAGTTTCTGGTGTGAATTCATGTTACACATGAGATTCAAAATAATCTCAAATGAAGAATTAATTTTTTCTGTATCCATGCTACCCTCAAGATTTGAAATAGATCTCAAATGGAAAATTTAAAGTGGTCTCAGATTACTGGTAACCCCAGGCAACTAGGAGATACAACACAAATCTTCCATAGAGGAACCCAGGTCTCAAAGCAAACCCACAAACAAAATTCCAAGAAAAATTACCTGCCCAGAGTAAAAGCAAATTATTAAAAAACAAGCAAAAAAGAAAAAAAATACCCAAGGAAATAATGCAACATGAGTGAAAGCTAGCTGAAAAAGCAAAGCCTTGAGATATTGAAATAATCAGTCACAGAATATAAAATAGCCTTATATAAGAGAAAGGAGAAGCTTGAAAATATGACCAACAAACAGACTATAAAGAATCAATATGCAGACATCAACAAATAATAAAATCTATACAATTAAGATTAATTAAGAAAATCCCCTTATAAAGAACCATACACATAACTCACTGGATATAAAACCCAAATGACATTGTAGTACAATGGGGGAAGGTATTTTTGTTTTTTGTTTTTTTTTTCCCAATAAATATTGTTGGAACAATTGGCTATCCATTCTAACAAAACAATTTCAGATACATAGTAGATCTACACGAGAAAGGCAAAACAATAAAACTTCCAGAAAATAACATAGGAATACATAAATTGTATTGGGATTGTGAAAGATTTTTTTAAACAAAACAAAAAGCTATATCCATAATGAAAGAGATTTAAAAATTACATTAAAATTAAGAACTTATATTATCCATCGGGGGAAATCGGAGGGGTAGATGAACCATGAGAGACGATGGACTCTGAAAAACAAACAGGGTTCTAGAGGGGAGGAGGGTGGGAGGATGGGTTAGCCTGGTGGTGGGTATTGAGGAGGGCACATTCTGCATGGAGCACTGGGTGTTATGCACAAACAATGAATCATGGAACACTTCATCTAAAACTAATGATGTAATG
>NW_027699188.1:0-347 GCF_054177405.1 Leptonychotes weddellii | reverse complement strand
ATCTGGGGAATGATTAGAGGAATAACAACATAGAGTATAAAAGCAGTCATTTAAAATGTTGTTTGTAAAATATTTCATAGTGTGGGAAACTGGATATGTTATAGCATTAATTATTTTACATATATACATATGTATATAGAAAACTGTGGGGGCGCCTGGGTGGCTCAGTCGGTTGAGCGACTGCCTTCGGCTCAGGTCATGATCCCAGAGTCCTGGGATCGAGTCCCGCATCGGGCTCCCTGCTTGGCGGGGGGTCTGCTTCTCCCCCTGACCCTCCCCACTCTCATGCTCTCTCTCTCAAATAAATAAATAAAATCTTTGGGCGCCTGGGTGGCTCAGTCGGTTGG
>NW_027699187.1:0-347 GCF_054177405.1 Leptonychotes weddellii | reverse complement strand
CCTGGGATCATGACCTGAGCGGAAGGCAGCCGCTTAACTGACTGAGCCACCCAGCTGCTCCTAAAATGGGTTTTATACAGATATACGTTTGTTTTATAAAACCCTTTTTAACTCTTTCTTTTTAAAATTTTTCTTTTATCTTTTCCAATGTACCTGTGTCCTGTAATTTAGTCTGCTCTAATTTTGTCTTTAATTTTCTGGTGTTCTTACTTGTTTTTTCTTCCACTTCTTTCCTGAACTTTATCAGCTTATGATTCAACTGTTTTTGTTTTTTCACCATCTGTTTTCTGATCTATTATATAGCCATGTGCCCGTATAAAAATTTGGCTTATATTACTGTTTAAAAG
>NW_027699186.1:0-347 GCF_054177405.1 Leptonychotes weddellii | reverse complement strand
ATCTCACGAGGTCGGCGGCCCTCACCGCCAGGAGCCAGGAGCTTCGGGCAAACTAGAGACCTCTCTCACCTGCACCTGCACCACTGCTTTCCCAGGAAGCTCCTTCCCTCCATTTCCTTGGCTGTCACTAAAAGAATAATCCCCCATCTCAGCTCCCTCTTTACCTTGTGAGCTATTCTTGAACGGGTTCCAGGAGGGAGGCGTGGCAGGAATCTCTTTACCTCCAGGAGACACGTCCACTCACAGTTATAGTTCAGAGGGGCAGATACCATGTCAGCCAATGTCTCTGTGTTGGTTGGCTTACAAACTAGTCCTATATTTTTCAATAAAAAAAGAGTTCTACCAGC
>NW_027699185.1:0-347 GCF_054177405.1 Leptonychotes weddellii | reverse complement strand
GGCTCAGGTCATGATCCTGGAGTCCCGGGATCGAGTCCCGCATCGGGCTCCCTGCTCGGCGGGGAGTCTGCTTCTCCCTCTGACCCTCCTCCCTCTCATGCTCTCTGTCTCTCTCTCATTGTCTCTCTCGCAAATAAATAAAAATCTTAAAAAAAAAAAAAAGAATTATGGGGGAAAAAATTAACTTGACAGAAAAATGGGCAAAAGAGGTAAACAGAAAATTCACAAAAAGTATATAAATGTATATATATACACACAGTATATACCAATGTATATACAATTGACCTTTGAATAATGTGGGGGTTAGTAGGGGCACCAACTCCATGCACAGTAAAAAATTCATGTAT
>NW_027699184.1:0-347 GCF_054177405.1 Leptonychotes weddellii | reverse complement strand
CACAAAATTAAAGAATAAAAGTAGAAAAAGTTAAAATCTTAACTGTAAGACATTTACAAAATAGCTTTAAAACATAATCTTTATCACAGAACCTTCAAGTTCCCAGTTACTATTCAGTGAAAGCCTAAGTGCATTTCGGAAACACTTCTCATGAAATGTTTAGCCTAAATATCTGATTGGATCTTCATGCTGCGTAGTCCCTTACTAATTGTGAAGGATCATTCAGGAATATTTTGATTTTACATACTGCAGCTCATAAATGTAAAAGGACATCCAGCCAATGTCATTTCCCTGCACCATTTGTTTGTGATGTGGGCCAGTTTAAAATCATTTGGCCTATTTTTTTT
>NW_027699183.1:0-347 GCF_054177405.1 Leptonychotes weddellii | reverse complement strand
CAGTAAAAACAACTATGTTCCACTTGAGTCATTTCATGGTTCAGTCTGACTCTCAAGAAGTCAGAGTTGCCTTTATCTTCCACTACTCTTCTGGAACCTCTGGTTCTCATTTAAACATAAACTTCCAGGGGCATTTCCTACACACACAAGGTTACACAGATACCTGTCCTGGGTGTTTGAAATCGTGGGTCTATTTCTTCAGAGACATCCATTCATTAAAGCAGAGGTTCTCTAACTCGTGTGTGTGAGAACTGCCTGGAGAGCTTGTGAAATCAGATTCCTGCCCCCTGCCCCCTCCCCCCGAGACTCCGCTTCACTGGTTCTGGGATGGAGCCCACGAATTTGCC
>NW_027699182.1:0-347 GCF_054177405.1 Leptonychotes weddellii | reverse complement strand
AAAAAAAATTTCCCCAGTGCTTTATTTCCTTGAAAAAATTGGTGTTTCTTCAAAATTGTGGGTGTTCCACGGAAGTGGGATGAGCGTATAAATGTTGGTGGACATGTGATATGGTGGGAAAAAGGCTAAGAATTCATGTGATCTCCATACAAACTGTTTAAACCCAGAAAGCCTCTTGTGTCTACTGATTTTATTAATTATGCATATCTGTAGCCCAGTACCATCAGCTTTATTTTTATCCTAGGAATCCATCCTTAATATAGAACCACAAAGATCCAAACTACCTGAAGTCTCTTTAGCAGCCAAACCACGGTAAGTGGCAACTGTGCAAAGTGAGAATCCGGATA
>NW_027699181.1:0-347 GCF_054177405.1 Leptonychotes weddellii | reverse complement strand
TTATTAGTGATGATGATCAAACCAAACCAAACCAAATGAAAAGCAACAGCAAAGGAACATAAAGATTATCTTTGGTTTCCGAAACGCTGGGATTCCCAATTCTTCCCACTACATAGAAGGCCAACTCGAGCGCCTGGCGGGGCTGGACACACAAGTGGGGAATAAGTGGGCCCTGTGCGGGGAGCTCTCAGGAAGCAGGGGCCGGAAACTGCGATGCAGGACAAGGCGTGCTTCTCCCCGACAGGCCAAGTCACAGGAATGAACAGAGTCGGGGCAGGGATGTGGCCAGGCTCTTGCGTTTCGGGTCTCCCAGGGGCGCGGGCGAGACAGACAGACAGACAGACAGA
>NW_027699180.1:0-347 GCF_054177405.1 Leptonychotes weddellii | reverse complement strand
TGTAATGACTATTTAAAAATATCTCCAGAGCTATTTTTATGTTAAGAAACTACTAAAACTACTCAGATAACATAAAATGCTCTAATACTCTGATATTACTCTAAAAATAATAATGATAATACTTTAGAAATTTATAACATCATTTTTTACACTTTGACTTCTATTATTTCAGTTGCTCCTCCCAATAACCTAGAGAAAACGGTGGGGTTTCTAATAAGATACCAAACTTATTTTACAAATGAGGCCTCTGAGTAACTAATAAAGGTCAAGTGCCAGGTTCAGAATGCTTACTTTGGATATGGCAGCATCAGTGCCTATTAAATGTAAAAATTTGGAAAACCTGGGGG
>NW_027699179.1:0-347 GCF_054177405.1 Leptonychotes weddellii | reverse complement strand
AAAAAAAAAAAAAGTGCAAATACGCTGGAGGAATTTTGCTGGGACTCAGAACTTTTCTACCTCCCAAGTTTTAACTCCAGTACATTGATCTTTGATCACTAGATTCTGTTCTTCCATCTCTTTGCCAAAACCTGGTTTACTTGCTTTTCTATTTCCTTATGACTGCTGGTCCCTTACCCTCCCACCCTTTTCTCTCAGGTATCTGATAAACTAAAATCACTGGATTTAATTTTCTCCCCTATCCTACCAAGATCCTATGTATCCATTTAAGCATCTCCCTAGGGAATGCCTTTGTGTGTTTCCTTTCCAGCACCTGACCGTGGGACAAAACCCATCAGATTAACTCA
>NW_027699178.1:0-6443 GCF_054177405.1 Leptonychotes weddellii | reverse complement strand
TTAGAAGAAACTATCTCAAAATTTTAAAGAGAGAACAACTTATATATATATGCCAAAAATTCGGGTAACTACTATGAAGGGATAGAATATGACTCTAAAAATGAAAAATAAAAATGTTTTTTAAAAAAGGGATTGATAAGATGTTGGTTGAAAAAGGGAAAAAGAAAAATTAAAAAAAAAAGACAGTTAAAAAAAAATTAACTTTGAAAGACTACAGAATTATGGTAATAAAGGCATGGATTCTATGTGCAGTATTCCCCTAGCGCTGGAGTTCTGCTGTTCTCATTGATCGGTAAACTTGGTCTTGTCTGGCTGTTCTTGCTGATCTTCTGGGGGGAGGGGCCTGTTGCCGTGGTTCCCAAATGTCTTTGCTGGAGGCGGAATTGCCCCGCCCTTGCCTGGTCTGGGCTAAGTAATCTGCTTCGGTTTGCTCTCGGGAGCTTTTGTTCCCTGCAAGCTTTCCGTATAGCTTTGGAGGACGAGAGTGAAAATGGCGGCCTCCCAATCTCTGCCTCGGAGGAGCTGTGAACTCGGGGCCTCGCTCCTCAGTGCACCCCCAGAGAAAAGCAGTCAGTCACTCCCATCTCCTCGGTCTCCAGCCACATTCCGTGCTCACCCGGCCTGTGACCGAGCATTTCTATCTCTGGCACCCGACCCCGGGTGGAGTCTCCAAACCCAGCAGATCCCTGTGGTGCACTCCTGCACCTTTCCTCCCAGGGGAAGAAGGTGAGTCTCCCCGAATCTGCCACTTGTTGGGTCCCTCCTGGAGGAGCAGTGGCCCGACTGTGCCGCGGATCATGGTTTATGACAACCCCAAGCTGAGAGCCCGCACCTCAGCTCCGTCTCTGCAGCCGGCTTCCCTGCTCTGATACCTGGGAGCTCTGCTGCACTCAGGCACCCCCAGTTTTTCTGTGACCCCGAGGGTCCTGAGACCACACTGTCCCACAAGGGTTCCACCCCCCGCTTAGCCACTGGAGTGACGTCCCTCAGCGGAGCCGACTTCTAAAAGTTCCGATTTTGTGCTCCGAGGCTCTATCACTTGCCAGAAGTGGCTGTCGGAGGCCCGTCCCCCGCCGTCTATCCTCCCGAATATTGCTTCAGATTCACTTCTCCGCACGTCCTACCTTCCAGAAAGTGGTCGCTTTTCTGTTCAGAGAGTTGTTGCTATTCTTTTCTTCGATCTCCTGTTGGGTTTGTAGGTGTTCAGAATGTTTTGATCCCTATCCAGCTGAATTCCTGAGAGGAGACGAAATCCAGGTCTCCTACTCCTCTGCCATCTTGCTCTGCCCCCCTCTCAAAAAAGGAAATTTTCTAAAGCTTGAGAGAACACTACTAAATGTTCTATTTGTATGTAAGACCAATAACAACTAAATGGTGGCTATATTTTGAGAAGATAATTGAAGATCAGTGGCAGAGTTTGTTAGATATTTATTTTGATTGTTCAGATGAAAAAAAATAAAAAGGGAAATGAATCAGAGGATTGGAGAGACAGCACCAATGCACTGCCCTTTTTGTTTTTCTTTATAGAGATAAATACTACACATGGAGCTCCTGTGTTTCAGTAAGTGAACATGTGGATCCAATCTATTTCTCCAACTTCTTTGTGCCATTTCCCTCATATTCCTGATACCCATGTTTACTGAAAGATGTTGTGATAGACCCTATTGATTGTCTTTCTTAGCTGTTATCACCATAGAAGTTAGGCATTCTATGTACATACTTTCCAAGACTTTTCTTGTAGGAAGTAGTGGTCAACTGACCTAGACTGGGCCAATGATAAATAAAAATACTTACAAGAGATGTCTGGGATTTTCTATTGTGATAAAACCCTATTTCATTCCTTATATCATGGTGTGATGCTTGAAAGTGCAGCTGCCATCTTGCAAATATGAGAGGACATATTAACAACACAAAAGATAACTCAGCAGAAAGACCATGGTAACCTGGGTTTCAATAACATTTTTAAGCCACTAGCTTAATTATGAAAACATTTTCAAAAATCTTGTTAGGAAAACAATAATATCCTTATGGTTTATGGGGCTGTTAATAGGGTTTTCTGTTACTTTTTTCAGAGAGTAATAACTGATCCAACCTTCTAAGCCAGTTTATAACTTTGTGTCTTTTCCCTCATCTAAAATAGTCTTCTCACTGTTTTCATACCATTTTTCATAAAGAACCAGGTCGACTGTTATTTGTTCTGTGAAAACTTTATCATTCAGAGTTAATTGCTTGCTAGGCAGAGTTGGTCATTAACTCATAAAGTAATTATTGGCATATGTTTTCACCCATATGTGGAATATAAGGAATAGCACAGAGGACTACAGGGAAAGGGAGGGAAAACTGAATGGGAAGACATCCGAGAGGGAGACTCTGGACTCTGGGAAACAAACTGAGGGTTACAGGGGGAGGGGGGAGGGGGATGGGGTAACAGGGTGATGGGTATTAAGGAAGGCATATGTTGTGATGAGCACTGGGTGTTATACGCAACTAATGAATCGTTGAACACTACATCAAAAACTAGTGATGTGCTATATGCTGGCTAACTGAACATAATAAAAAATAAATAAATAGAGTGTGCTGAGGAATGCCTGGGTGGCTCAGTCAGCTAAGCATCCAACTCTTGATTTTGGCTCAGGTCATGATCTCAGTGTTGTGGGATCAAGCCTCACATCAGGCTCTGAGCTGGGTGTGGAGTCTGCTTAAGATTCACCCTCTTCCTCTGCCTCACCTCCTGGCCCATATGCTCTTGTTCTATCTTTCTAAAAAAGAAAATGAAAAAAAAAATAAAGTGTGCTGAAATTTCATATGCTTTGGCATGAATTTTATAAAATCTGCTGTGCTGGGCCTGATAGACTCTCTCAATGTGGAAATTCATTTAAGTTTTCAGATGTTTTGCAACATTAAAAATATTATTTCCTCTCTTCTGTCTCTCTCTCTCTCTTTCTTATACCCCTATTATTTGAATGTTGAACATCCTATATGGATACTCTGATTGTTTTACCTTTTCTATTTTAAATCTCTTTGTCCTTTTGTTCTACTTTTTAAAATTTAATTTTATGTTATTGTGTTATATTAGTCACCATACAATACATCATTAGTTTTTGATGTAGTGATCCAATATTTATTGTTTTCATATAACACCCAGTACTCCATGCAGTACATGCCCTCAATACTCATGTTCTACTTTCTGAAAAACTTATAAAACATATTCCAATCATTTGATTAAATTTTTAATCACATTTTAAATTTCTAAACCGTTTTATTCTCTTAATATTCTTTACTATAGCCTCCTGTTCTTGTTCAATGATTAAAATATGTCTTCATCTCTCTGAAGACACTAGTTATAATTAAGTTTCCTTCTGTTCCTTGCATTACTTGGTTGTTCCAAGTTGCATTTTTCTGTATCTTTTCTATCTCCTCTTATTAAATTACAAAAATTCTGAAAAAAAAGTAATTAATGAGAACCTACTTTATGACAGATATTTTACTAGAAGCTAATGATTTGTTTAAAAATGACTCTCTGGAGCTTACAGTCCGTTGCATATATAATTAATTATATACCAATATCTATTTCCGCATTTTCCTTACATGCAAAACCCCAATTTTATTTTATTGTCCATACTTCCCCCATATAACTTAAAAGAGGTAAACCTTATCTAGAGCTCTAAGTATAAATTATTGTTGTCCTAAGACATTGTTTAATTCTTTTTACTAGTGATTGATTTAGGAGGAAGCATATCATCCCATTCTAGCCAATGTTATCTGGGAAAAAGATTCTAGGAAAGGTTTCTTCACTCTTACATAGGAGTCACTAGAAAAGACAGTCCACTTTCATCTCCTAGAAATACTCATATCTGGTTGCAATACTTGAAACCAATGGAACAGCCATCTTGTAACTATGAAGAGACACAAAAGGTAAAGCCAAGCAACTAAGGTACCACAATTTAGAGATAGAAATTAGGATTTTGATTACATTTGTGATATGCTGAATGAGCCAACCCTGAAACTTGCTCTACTTCTAAACATTCTGCTATGTAACATAATGAATGCCTTAGTTGCATATGCCTATTTGAGTTAGAGTTTTCTGATACTTTTGGCTGAGAGCATCACAACGAACACAGTCTAACAGAAAATACAAGAACAATGGGGCAGCTGGGTGGCTCAGCTTGTTGAGTATCTGACTCTTGACTTCAGTGCAGGTCATGATCTCAGGGCCCTGGGATAAAGCCCCACTTCATGCCCCATGTCAAGCCCTGAATCATGCTCTGTGTTCAGCAGGGAGTCTGCTTGTCCTTGTCCTTCTACCCCTCCCCCCATTTGTGCTCCCTCTCTCTCAAGTAAATAAATAAAATAATCAAAAACAAAACAAAACAAATATAAGAATAAAGTTGTAAACGATGAAGAAACAGGAAAAAAAAAGGCCTTTGGATTTATTAATTAAAAATTGTTGGTTTCAGAATAACTAGATTGCCCATTCAAGAGTATATAAATAGACCACAAAAATTATCCTTACTGATTATTTGTAGATCAAAGATCTTACTACTGATCAGCTGTCTTCATGGCATGTACTTTTTGCAGTAGCAATGGCAAGTTTGATTCAGTATAATCATCTAAGTGCCTTTGTGATTAAAAGATAGCTGTCTAATGTTAGGGATACCATTTGTTATCATGACATATAAGATGAATAATTATATGAAAAAAGAGACATAGACCTTGGTTTTACTTGCATTGAAATTTGAGTTAACTTGGGGTGCCTGGGTGGCTCAGTCATTAAGCGTCTGCCTTCGGCTCAGGTCATGATCCCAGGATCCTGGGATTGAGACCTGCATCGGGCTCCCTGCTCCGCAGGAAGCCTGCTTCTCCCTCTCCCACTGCCCCTGCTTGTGTTCCCTCTCTCGCTGTCTCTCTGTCAAAAAAATAAAAAAAATCTTTAAAAAAAAAAAGAAATTTGAGCTAAATTTCTACAGATGTTGTATTCCATTTAATATTTTGGGAATGGTGAATATGTTTAAAAACTCATATCACGTTTTTGTGTTTATGGCTTTTCCATCCCCATTTTCTCTCTGTGCCTTTTGAGCTCTTCTAGCCCTCTTGCAACTGACATTAGCTTTATGCAAAAGTTTGTCATTTTCAAGCATCCGGGTAATACCAATGTGATATTTTTACATAAAAAATAGACTACACAGGGACACCTGGGTGGCTCAGATAGTTAAGCACCTAACTCTTGATTTCAGCTCAGGTCATGATCTCAGGGCTATGAGACTGAGCCTTCTACTGGGCTCTGTTCTCAGTGGGAAGTCTGCTTGAGATTCTCTCTCTCCTTCTCCCTCTGCCTCTTCCCCCTGCTCTCTCTCTATCTCTCAAATAATAAATAAATAAGTCTTTAAAAAATTGGGCTACAGAGCTAAACCACCACAGTTTTAATTTAGAAGGTTACATTCAGAGGAGAGGAAAAAAGATGGTGGAGGAATAAGGGACCCTATTTCAACTGGTCCCCGGAATTGAGCTGGATATCTACCAGACCACTCTGAGCACCCACGAAACCAGCCTGAGATGTAAGAAGATCTGGATCTCTACAAACAGAATATCGCAGGCGGTTGGTGTTGAGGTACGAAGCGGAGAGCCGTGATTCTGCGAGCAGATATCGGAGGATAAACGGCAGCCGGAGGGTGCCCGGACTTGGGGATCCTACACCGCCGGTGAGTGACAGCCTCGCGCGCTGCGGACGGGGCACAGACTCGCAGACCAGTAGCGTCGGGAAAGAACTTTAGGGCAGCCACCGGGGTGGAAAACCAGACCGGCGGGGTCGCGCGCAGGCGAACTGCAGCCCTCCCCCCCCCCCCCCCGGCAGAAACCGGAGCAACGGTTGTGCGCAAGAGAACTGCAGCCTCCGAGATGGAAACCCGGTGCGCCGGGGTCGTGCCGGTGAACTGCAACCCCCGGGGGTGGAAACCCCAAGCGGTGGAGTCGCGCACGCGCGACCTGGGAGCAGCTGGCGGTTTTACAAGCACAAAGGGCAGAGACGTGTCCAGACCTGGAGGCAGGACTGGGGGCGCTGCAGAGGGGTGCACAACCCAGGACACTGCAGTTTACAGAAGCACGGACAGAAACGGAGACAGTGTTGCCTGGAGAGCTCACTGAAGAACAGACTGAGGTCTCTGCTCTGAGGCAGAGGGTTGGAAACAGTCTCTTCTGCTCTGACTCGTGGAAGAGACATGGAAAACCGCCAGGGAAAGGCGCCAGAGAACAAAAGCCCCAAAGACTGATTCCCAATGAGCCCATCCCCCACCACAGGGGCACAGGGCAACTCCGCCCAAACAGGGTTGCCTGAGTAACAGTGCAGCAGGCCCATCCCACAGAAGACAGGCTGGGAAAACAAGAGGACAGCAAACCTAAGGTCCCAAGAAAACAGGTGCATCTTGCTTGGGTTCCGGTCAATAATT
>NW_027699177.1:0-347 GCF_054177405.1 Leptonychotes weddellii | reverse complement strand
CTCCCACCCCACCCCCCACTCCAACAACACTCAGTTTGTTTCCTGCGATTAAGAATTCCTCATTTGATACCTCTATCAATAACATTCCCATTTTACTGTCTGTGCTGTCTCCAAACTCACAATGCTGCTCAGCGTTTTCTGGGTGTCTAGAGCTCAGGAAACTCATGGGGTCAGTCATAGAGGGCAGATAGGGTTGCTGCAGTGGGAGCCTTCCAGATACCTACTTAACACTACTCTAGAAGTCACTACTTTTTCTCCTTTGCCCAGAGATAAATTTAATGCTCTTTGGAAAAGGTCTTAGCTCTACTGAATGTGATCATTAACTATATGAGCTTACTTTAGTTTCT
>NW_027699176.1:0-347 GCF_054177405.1 Leptonychotes weddellii | reverse complement strand
TATATATCTATAGGATTAAAAGTTGCTTTTATTGTAAAATATGTTGGAGGGAGAAAAAAAAAAAGGGATCTTTTACACGGTTAGCTTTCCATGTGCTGTCTGAGGCCTCTCTGGCGTGCCCTGCAGCTGGGTTCCTGATGTTTGTTTTGCACGGCAGAACCTCCCGAGGACCTTCCCCCTGGGCCTCCAGGCCCGCGCTAAGGGCCGGAGAGAGTGGGACAGAGGGAGGCGGAGGGAAAGGGAGCCTCCCTGGCCGCGCACCTGTGGCCCCCCCCCCCGCCCCCGCCCGCCGCAGCTCCCTGCCCCGCAGAACTTCCTCGGGGTGGGGTGGGGTGGGGTGGGGTTGG
>NW_027699175.1:0-347 GCF_054177405.1 Leptonychotes weddellii | reverse complement strand
TTAGAGCTTTGACAAGACTGGAAGGGAATGGGGCCTAAGAATAATATGTTGGGTTTTTTTTAATAAATTGAAACCAGATTTATGCCTTTGTGCAAAATGGGCTTCACTCTTCCAGGCTAGTAACAAGGACAGTTAAGAAACTGTAAGCAAGGGTGCCTGGGTGGCTCAGTTGGTTAAGCAACTGCCTTCGGCTCAGGTCGTGATCCTGGAGTCCCAGGATCGAGTCCCGCATCGGGCTCCCTGCTCAGCAGGGAGTCTGCTTCTCCCTCTGACCCTCCCCCCTCTCATGCTCTCTCTATCTCATTCTCTCTCTCAAATAAATAAATAAAATCTTTAAAAAAAAAAAA
>NW_027699174.1:0-347 GCF_054177405.1 Leptonychotes weddellii | reverse complement strand
AAAGAAGTAAAAGGAGCGACTTCAACAGCTATTTGTACACCAGTGTTCATAGCAGCATTATTCACAATAGCTAAGAGAAGCAACGCCAGTGTTCATTAATGAATGACCAAATGTGATCTGTACACACAATGAAATATTATTGAGCCTTAAAAAGGAAGGGAATATTGACGCATGCTACAACATGAATGAAACTTGAAGACATTATGCTAAGTCAAATAAGCCAGACACAAAAGGACAGATATTGTATGGTTCCACTCACATGAGTACCTAGAGTAGTCAGATTTATAGAGGCAGAAAGTAGAATGGTGGTGGCCAAGGGGCTGGAGGAGGGGAGGAACCGGGAGTTA
>NW_027699173.1:0-347 GCF_054177405.1 Leptonychotes weddellii | reverse complement strand
TACTTTTTATCCATGTACTTTTATAAAAATTTGTACATATTTTTATGCTGCATTTTCAAGAACATTTATTTCCAACAACACAGATAAATATATTCCTGCATATCTGGATTTTTTATTTGTTTTCTATGAGGGAGGGACTAATCTGAAAAAAAACTAGAATTAGTCATAAAAACTTTACCAAAAATGGAACAAATCACATATTCATAAAGGCATTGTCCCACTTTGCAATGGTCAGCAGTAAGCACTAATCTTATTTAAATACAATGATAAAAAAAATGTTTTAAAAGAGACTATTTCAAGGTAAGTCATGAAAATCATAGTAAAGTTACCTGGTGAATCTTCAAAAT
>NW_027699172.1:0-347 GCF_054177405.1 Leptonychotes weddellii | reverse complement strand
TTACCTTCGCTGGTGCCCAAACACATGGACTGCCTGATGCAGTATTACAAAGCAATGAGCAACAGAACTAGAGCAAATAATCCTAAAATTTGTATGGAACTGCAAAAGATATTGAGTCGCCAAGCAATCTTAAAAAGAACAAAGCTGGGGGGCACCTGGGTGGCTCAGTTGGTTAAGCGACTGCCTTCGGCTCAGGTCATGATCCTGGAGTCCCGGGATCGAGTCCCGCATCGGGCTCCCTGCTCGGCAGGGAGTCTGCTTCTCCCTCTGACCCTCCTCCCTCTCATGCTCTCTGTCTCTCATTCTCTCTCTCTCAAATAAATAAATAAAATCTTTAAAAAAAAAAA
>NW_027699171.1:0-347 GCF_054177405.1 Leptonychotes weddellii | reverse complement strand
AGGCTCCCCGCTGAGCAGAGAGCCCGATGTGGGCTCCTTCCAAGGACCCTGGATTCATGACCTGAGCTGAAGGCAGACACTTAACTGACTGAGCCACCCAGGCGTCTCTTAAAGAATGATTAAACACAGATTTTACACAATTTCTTCCAAAAAATGAAAGAGGAAAGATGATTTAAGAACTGATGTTGTGAAATCAGTACTACCTTGATACCAAAACAAGGAAAAGATGTTCTAAAATCGAAAAAGAAAGGAAAGAGAAGGAAAAAAGGAAAGACAGAAAAGAAGGAAGGAAAGATACAGACCAATATTTTTATAAAAGTAGATACAAGAATTTTCAACAAATTTAA
>NW_027699170.1:0-347 GCF_054177405.1 Leptonychotes weddellii | reverse complement strand
GGGCCAGCCATGAATGTTCGGCACTCGAAGTTGAGGAGAGTGGAAAAAGCTTAGGGCAGAGGCTGGCTTCTAAGTATGCTTAGGATGAGTGCAACAAAAATCCAAGAGTGAGGCATTCTTGAACCGTCAAAGGCACATCTTTGAAATGGTCAACCATGGGATTTTCTGAGCTCTGCGAAGCAATAAGAGGACGCAGCCTGGGGTGACTGGCAGAACGAGAGTCTAGGGCTAGAGATTTCTCTAACGCACACCTTATGGCTTGAAGAAAACCACTCAGAGCACCATCTATTTCTACAAGATTTTCATCACCCCAAACAGAAACTCTATAACTTTAAGCAACAATTCTC
>NW_027699169.1:0-347 GCF_054177405.1 Leptonychotes weddellii | reverse complement strand
GGCTGGGTAATATTCCATTGTCTATATGGACCACATCTTCTTTATCCATTCATCTGTTGAAGGGCATCTTTTAAAACATGCCCAAGATCCCACCGGTAGGAAGCAAAGGAATGGATGAGTCAGGAGCAGTGAGCCAGAAGCAAACAGATAGGATTCGACCCTGCACCCCCACAGCCCACACAGAGTGGCTGGCTACAATACTGGCCCCTAGGATCCCCTGGGTGATCACGAAGAAACGTAATTGGAGCTTTGCCTCTGAGCTTTGTCCTCTTGCCCCATTTGTTGATAGGTTCCTGCTCTTGAAACCCTGAGAGGGAAGCCTTCACTGTTCACCCATCCCTACTTTT
>NW_027699168.1:0-347 GCF_054177405.1 Leptonychotes weddellii | reverse complement strand
GGTAGTGCCTTTAAAAAAACATTATTTGATTGAAGAGGCAGTGCTCTGAAAATAATCCTGACCAGGGTGGTAAAATTCTCTCCTCCTTCATTGAGACTGTTCTTCACATCGTAGCCAAAGAAATCTGTATAGAATATTGATCTCTGCTGCTCAGATGCTTCAGTGACCTACCTTTGCTTTTTTTTTTTTTTTTATTCTTGTTAATCCCCATACATTACATCATTAGTTCTAGTTGAAGTGTTCCATGATTCATTGTTCATGCACAACACCCAGTGCTCCATGCAGAACGTGCCCTCCTCAATACCCACCACCAGGCCAACCCATCCTCCCACCCCCCTCCCCTCTAG
>NW_027699167.1:0-6443 GCF_054177405.1 Leptonychotes weddellii | reverse complement strand
AGTGAGGTCATATGATACATGTCTTTCTCTGATTGACTTATTTCACTCAGCATAATACCCTCCAGTTCCATCCATGTTGTTGCAAATGGCAAGATTTCATTCCTTTTGATGGCTGCATAATATTCCATTGTGTATATATACCATTTCTTCTTTATCCGTGCATCTGTTGATGGACATCTTGGCTCTCTCCACAGTTTGACTATTGTGGACATTGCTGCTATAAACATCGGGGTGCACATACCCCTTCAGATCCCTACATTTGTATCTTTGGGGTAAATACCCAGTAGTGCAATTGACGGGTCATATGGTAGCTCTATTTTCAACTTTTTAAGGAACCTCCATACTGTTTTCCAGAGTGGCTGCACCAGCTTGCATTCCTACCAACAGTGTAGGAGCGTTCCCCTTTCTCCACATCCCCACCAACATCTGTCGGTTTCCTGACTTGTTAATTTTAGCCATTCTGATTGGTGTGAGGTGGTATCTCATTGAGGTTTTAATTTGGATTACCCTGATGCCAAGTGATGTTGAGAATGTGTCATGTGTCTGTTGGCCATTTGGTTGTCTTCTTTGGAAAAATGTCTGTTCATGTCTGCCCATTATTATTAAACTCAACACCTAAAGAACAAATGATCCAATCAAGAAATGGGCAGTATAGAGTATTTCTAAAAAAACCCAAGTATATATGGACACTTGATTTATGACAAAAGTAAAATTGAAGTGCAATGGGAGAAGGAACAGACTTTAAGATATATGTGGTTGGGACAATTGAGTATCCACAAAGAAAATATGAAATTAGATCCCTACCTCACACCATATACAAGATTCAATTCTAGATGAGTTCTAAGTGAAAAGCAAAATGAAAGAAAAATAATAATAATATAAAGTATTTGGAAGGTGTCATAGGAGACTGTCTCCTTTACCCTAGAATGGAGAAAGATTTCTTAAGCAAGACACAAAAATATACTAATCATAAAGGGAAAAAACCAACAAATGTCAATACATTAAAAAGTGAGAATTCTGCTCATCAAAAGCCATTATTAAAGGACTGAAAAAGCACCACCACTTCACACAGTGGAAGAAAATATTTCATGCACATAAAACTGAGAGCTCAAACTATGTAAATCAGGAAGAAAGACAATCTAATGGGAAAAAATGGACCAAAAAACACACCTTGCATATACATGGCAAAAAAGGGAATCTTAATAGCCAATAAATGTACGAAAAATGTCTAACTCTTAGTAATCAAGGAAATGCAATTTAATGTAATGTTTATATTAGCCAAAAACTGAAACAATCCAAATGTCCATGAACTATAGAGTGAATAGAGGTATAGTCATGCAGTAGATTATTATACAAACAATAAAAATAAATGAACTATAGCTACCACATTGTAATATGCATGAATCTCAAAAACATAATGTTGAGTAATAAAAAATACAGACACAAAATAATACATAGCACATGGTTCTATTTATAGAAAGTTCAAAAACAGGCAAAAGAAAACTATATGTTTAGGGATTCCTACATAGTTGGTAAAACAATAAATAAAAGCAAATAAATAGTTACAATAGGAGCAAGGAGAGTGGGGAATGGTTATCAGAAGGTGAATGTAGGGTTTCCTGGGGGCCAGCAATGTTCTAATATGTTACCTGGTGATGACTAAGAGGAGTTTCACTTTCTGTGTGTTGCATTGCACAATAAAAACATTCTCAAAAATAGAACAATGAAGTTATGAATATTCTTGTGCCTGTCTCCTGGTGTGATGTACAAGAGCATCTTTAGGGTATATACTGGGAGTGGAATTGCTGGACCAGAGTTCATATTTCCAAGATGGTGCCCAATTATTTTCCAGAGTGGTTGCACCCATTTAACCCCCACCATCAGTGTTGAGTTGTTCTCGGTAATTCACATCTTCACCAACACTTCCTATCAGATTCTTTCATTTTGCCACTCCAGGGAGCATAGAATGGTATCTCCTGATCACCTAAATTTGCATTTCACTGATTACAAATGACCTGGAGAATCTTTTCTTGTATTTCTTCAACTCTTATTTATTCAGACTTTTCACATATGAATAGGACTATTTTTTTCTGTTGTATAAGAAAATCTTTTCTATCCTCAGGTTAGATACCCTATTCTTTCTTTGAAAAATGTTTAAGTTTTACCGTTCTCATTTTTATCTCATCCATCTAGAATTAAGTTCGAGTAGCTTGTGAGAGGGATTAACTTCATTCTTTTCCATATGGTTAAATGGGTGGCCCAGCAGCACCCTTTACTAAATGATTTGTACTCTACACAGGGATTTGTCATATATCAAGTTTCCACATATTGGTGGGTCTGTTTCTCAAATCCCTATTCTGTTCCACTCGTCTATTTGCCTGTTCTTGCCCCAATATCACACTAATTAGTTACTATAGTTTTGTGATAGTTCCCCAATATTATTTTTTTAGGAGAATCTTGACTATTTCTACCTTCTTAATGTAAAGATTTTTCTGACTCATGGACAGCCTTTCTTGAAATGCTTCTGGATTCTTCTAGAAGTGGGATCTGTGTCTTCTAGGCAAACAAATAGCTAAGTGGAAGCCCTCTTCTATGTGCTTTACTTGTTTCAGTGGACTTGATTCTCACAACACCCCTGTGAGTCAGTGGTGCATCAAGGACAGGGCAGTGGGGTTGGTATTGTCAGAAACAATACTAACACTGATGAAAATTCCTCTGCTTTTTATTAAAACTGTAGGCCAGCAAATCTTAACAGCATCCGAAAGAAAATACCTCTCTCTAAAAACAAAAAGTCTTGTGTTGATCAAAGTCCTCAACAATGACTATGATCACTGATGAACTGCATTTACATATGTGTATGTAAGCTTCAAATTGGCGATGGCTTATCCTTTCTTAAACACTGTGTTCTACACGGAAGCTGGTTCAGAGAATTCTGTCATACAGTCAGCCCCTTACCCAGCTGTTTTGTACAAGAAGATTCCTAGGCTCAGAGTTGTATGTACTTTGCTTCAGGTGCAACCATGACTCCAATCCTGGGACATCAGGTATGAACATATTAATAGTAGATTTTGAATAAGCCACGATAGCACAGTGGTTATAAAGGTGAAGAGGCAAAACTTGAGGTATTTCAGTTCTGTTGCTCTTTGTGACCACTTAGAGTTTTTGATTCGTGTTTAAAATTCAAAATGATGAAACAGAAGGTGAACGTGAAGTGACTTATTTTAGTGTAGAAAGTGCATAGCTGGGTCCAAATCTGACAAATTGTACTAATTATATTTGAATAGTATTTTTAAAGCTGAAATTTATTCTTATATTTTAAATGTTCATTTTAGAACTAAAGGGGGAAAATCAAGAAAATAGGACTACTTATGATTATCACCTGGTGGTTGCTAAAAGCAAGTTTGTCATATAGAAGAACAGGTGTCACAGATGATACAGCAGATACATTGGAAGGTAAGCCCTAAAGTAAGCATCCCTCCTGTTTACACAGGAGCACTCTGTAGTGGAGAAAGGTTAAGACTCCAGGGCCCTCAGTCCAGCCAGACCCACACCCCTCACCAGGACACTCCCCTGGCCCTGTGTAGTGCTTCCTGCTCTCCAGGGCAGAGAGCCAGACATCATAATCCTGGGACCCCTGCTGCACTGAGGGCACAGTCCACCCCAGACTAGGAGCATGGGCAGGGCTCACCTGCCAGAACAGTGTTTTGCTTCTGTGAACTCAAGGGGAAATAACTTATATAAACACTGACCACAGCTAAAATGCCTCAGTGTGAGAACAGGGGGTCAGAGTCCAACAGGATGTATGGTGAGATGCAGTCAGTTGGAAACCCGTAGCAGGCCCTGGGTATCTGGGCTATTTCTGGTTCTCAGCCCCTGGAGAGACCCCATTAGCTCTTGAGGGATCCCATCTTTCCTACAACGTTATTCCAGACCTGTAGCAATCAAGGTCCCACTCTGCCAGTGTCCTCTGGGCACTCACTTCCACGCAGCAAAGCTGCTCTCTGTAAATACCTGCAGCTCCTCCTGCCCCTAGGACCATCCGCTCTGGCCATGGGACCCCTGTCTCCCTGACCACAGGGCAAGCTGGAAGGGCTAGAGAGCAGTGCCCAGAATGTCCTCAATGCAGAATGATGGAGAGTTGATGGTTAGTTGCCCCAGCTCCCTCTGCCCCTCAGGAGAAATGACATTGAAGTACTTGTTCTATACTGTCCCACAGAACTTTCCTGCTCAATCAGGGCACCCTATGCTGCCCACCTTCCCTTCCTGCCCCACTTCCCTACTCACTGCCTAACACCATCTCTTAACTAAACCACTGTGATGGACTCCTTGCCCTGGGGTCTGCTTCTGTGTATTTTCACACCAAGACAATCTTCTACACACCTTTGTTCACTCAGTGACTACTGCCTGATGCATAGTAGCTGCTCAACAAACTTGCCACCAGACCAGGAAGCAACTACTTGAGACTGTTCTCATCTAATCTTCATCTGTGTTTTTGTGTTGCTAAAACAAACACTAGGTAGACACACTCCCTTAGGCTGAATTTCTCATTGAACTTCCAACTGAAGAAATGCTGAACTAATTTGGTTAGGGAGGGACAATGTAGAGATGGCCAGTTACTTCTCCTTTGATCTCTGAATCTTTGCTTCAGGAAATAGAAAGTCCAGGGGGATAGATGTCTCTATGAACCTGAGCTATGAGATAGAAAAATGATTTATCTCTGCTTGATTCTATACTGTTCCTGGGAACATTAGCCCTTCAAGGCATTTGTGGACATTATCTGAATGGACTTTGTAGGTATTAGGGTATTTGAGTGGACATTACCTTACAATCAGTTCCTTTTACTGCAGACCTTCTCAGAGCCTTTAATGTGCTGCTTGCACTGAGGCTCACTTTGAGGAGCATCATTACATGCAGCACTTTTATGAAGCAATCACCAACTCCCCCCACTGCTTTTTAAAATTCAAAACACCACATTATATTGTTCAAACTAGTGTATCCTAGAAGGCAGGTTGGGAAAAGTGGTGTGTGACATTTCCAAATCATTGTGTCTCTCTGGCAATCTGAAATTGAGCATGGCATCATTCCCAGAGGCGCTCTGCCCCATATCTTCAGGTTGCACAGTTTCTTCATCACTGTCCAGGTCTCCCCTACCCCACCTTGCTCCCCAACCTTGAAATACTGGCTTGTGAGCATCTCCAAGTTACAACGATTGCTCTCTCTGAGAGGTCTCTTAGTCTTTCCTTCTTTTCCCAGGGGAAATACCCAGGAGAGCCCTCCCATGCCCCTAGTCTGGGCTTTCCGTGTCCCCTGCTTTGTTTTCTGACCCCCTTTGGTGCTTGTAACCTATCCTTGCCCCTTGCCTGCTGCAATTTGTCATGTGCCTGCTTCTGGGGCTGACTTGCTGCCTGAACTAAGTCAAATCTAAAACTCCTTCTACTGCACACAACCAGCTCACCCATATTCTTTCCTTCCTGCACCTCAATCACAGCCAGCTCACTAACATTGTTTCCTCCTATTTTCCACATGAAATCCCTCCTCCAGATATATTTTTGCAACTGTCCACAAAGTTTGGCCCTTCAGAAGCAATAGACACCCTGCAATCCCACCCTAAACCATCACAGTACTGTTCAATTTTGGTTTCTTAGTGATTGTCTTCACTCCATTCATGAGCCCAGCTCGATCTCTCGACCCTGAGATAATGACCTGAACAGAAATCAAGAGTCGGACGCTTACTGACTGAGCCACCCAGGTGCCCCAGTTCTATCCACATTTTAATATGTATTAGAAAAGCAATAAAACTGTCATATCCAATTCACAATTTCTGGGATACTCTTGTTCAGAACAATAGTTGTCCAAGTGTGGCCCCCACAGCAGCAGCATTAACATTACCTGGGAAAGTGATAGAAATACAAACTCAGAATGCACACTCAAGTTTGGGAAGTAATGGTTATAGCAAAGTAAATAGAAAATTGAATTAAGTCCATTAATGGAAAATACAAAGTAAATGTAGGTGATTTGTGAATACAGCAAAAATTTCATAAGTTGTACAGGAGCGATTGAATTTGAAGAGGAGCCATTCTATAGCACAGAAGCCTCCAGGAGTTCAAAGACGGAAAGGCCTATCCTACCCCAAGGAGATTAGCCACACCCCCAAACATGGCAAGGGTCCCCTAATGCTGGCAAGGGGGCCTTCATCACTTTTGTTTGTTTACTTGTTTGGCTTAGAGACAGAGTTTAAATGTTTGACTCTGGCCACTTAGCCCTCACTTTTGGACAATTATAAGATAAAAGGGTCCTCTCTTTTGAATGAGATCTTGCCATTTGCAACGACGTGGATGGAACTGGAGGGTATTATGTTGAGTGAAATAAGTCAAACAGAGAAAGACATGTATCATATGATCTCATTGATATGAGGAATTCTTAATTGCAGGAAACAAACTGAG
>NW_027699166.1:0-347 GCF_054177405.1 Leptonychotes weddellii | reverse complement strand
TATTCATTTTTAAGTGAAAAATGCAGCTTTAATGATTTCACTTGTCCCGCGGAGAATAGCTTTTACAAGAGCGCTACATAATTAGGGGAGTGGGCTTACCATATGTTCTGGAAGGAATGTGTGTGCTGTTAAATGTTTGGAGACCATTGCTCTGTCGCCTGTAAATCACCCAAGAACTTCTGGCCACACGAAGCTGCCCCCACCAAAGAGACGTCTGGAGGCCCAGCACCATCCAGCAGTGGCGGGGCCAGGGCTCAGGAATTCAGAGGCAGCGTGGCAGCACTTCCGGAGGTCCCGCCCACGTTCCCGGAAACGTGTGGGGTGCAGAGTGGAGGCTTAGGACTGGC
>NW_027699165.1:0-347 GCF_054177405.1 Leptonychotes weddellii | reverse complement strand
AAAGTGGCCGCTGCGTCCCGGGAAGTTCCCGGCTTTCAGGACCCCGGACAACAGCGGCGGCGGCGCCCGGCGACACGCTCTCCTGCCCGGCGCCCTGTCCGCGTCTCGTCCCCGGGCCTTGCTGTGCCCCGCCGGCCTGCGCCCCGCACTCGCAGCCTCCGCGTGGGGGCGGGGGGGCGGGGGGCAAACGGAGCTGCCCAAAGCACCTTCCCGAAACCAAGAGAAAGGGTCTCCTGACCGAGGGCTTCCTGCCCGCCCCGCGCAGTTTGTTCAGGGGGCGCCCCGGGCTGTTTGCCTTTACCGCTCTTTGCTCCGCTCGCACTTAAGAAAAGTCCCAGGTTCGATTT
>NW_027699164.1:0-347 GCF_054177405.1 Leptonychotes weddellii | reverse complement strand
CTCGGATTCACTTCTCCGCACGTCCTACCTTCCAGAAAGTGGTCGCTTTTCTGTTCAGAGAGTTGTTGCTATTCCTTTCTTCGATCTCCTGTTGAGTTTGTAGGTGTTCAGAATGGTTTGATCCCTATCCAGCTGAATTCCTGAGAGGAGACGAAATCCAGGTCTCCTACTCCTCCGCCATCTTGCTCCGCCCCCCTAACCCTGAGATATTAAAAGCTTATTGATTCAAACATCTTATGTGATTGTATTCCAAAGTCCAATGAAAATGGAAAGCCAGAATTCTTAATTATTAACTGTCCATTAAAATTGTCTACCGTAAACCAAGTTATCTTGGGAGGAATGTACTA
>NW_027699163.1:0-347 GCF_054177405.1 Leptonychotes weddellii | reverse complement strand
GCCAACAACAAACATCCCTTTCTCTGCCTCTCTGTCTCTCTTTCTCTGTCTTTCTTTCTTTGCTTTGAGTGACCCTTCTCTTACATTAAACTTAAAATTACCTGACTAAAAACAAATCCTTTAGGCCTTACCTTGTCATTTAATATTGCTGTTAATTTTTTTTGATCTTACATGTTGTGCTCATTCTTTTTTTTTTTTTTAAAGATTTTATTTATTTATTTGAGAGAGAGAGTGAGAGAGAGAAAGAGCACAAGAGGGGGGAGCGGGAGAGGGAGAAGCAGACTCCCCGCCGAGCAGGGAGCCCGATGCGGGACTCGATCCCGGGACTCCAGGATCATGACCTGAGC
>NW_027699162.1:0-347 GCF_054177405.1 Leptonychotes weddellii | reverse complement strand
TGTTAAAATCCAGGTTGGAAACCCTTCCTGCCTTTGGTCGGTTCTTGATCCATGCTTGGCACAGCCGCTGTGTGTCTTCCTGACCAGCTCTCCTGTCATTCACCACAGCCACCTGCTTGCTTGCTGGGCCCTACCCGGTAGGCAGGGGGAGAGGCAGGAGCAATAGGGCTGTCTGCTGGCTGCAAAGGGCCACGAGGACGGCTTGTTCATACCCATGCTTCTCCATCTGTGATTTTAGTCCAGGCTCTCCACTCCCTGCCAGGACTGTGTGATCATCTCCAGAGTGCCGTGCTTCTCATCCTGGCTGTACCTGGAAAGCTTCAGAAAAGTACTGAGGCCTGCGTCTC
>NW_027699161.1:0-347 GCF_054177405.1 Leptonychotes weddellii | reverse complement strand
TGCAACTTTATGCTACTTATAGGCGTATATTTAAATATAAGGATTCAGCTAGATTAAAAATGGAAAAAGATACATAAGAAAAATTATATCATCTTGATAGATTTGGGGAAAAAGACAATTGACAAAATTCAACACTCATTCATAATAAAAACTCACAAAACTAGGAATAGAATGGAACTCTCTCAACCTTAAAATCCTGAGTTAAATCTAGATCTATGAAAAAATCTAGAGTTAACATCATATTAAATGGTGCAAGAATGAATGCTTTCCCCCTACAACTGGAAAGCAAGGATATCTATCTAAATATTTCTCTTCAGTGTTGTATTGGAAGTCCTAGCCAGTGCACT
>NW_027699160.1:0-347 GCF_054177405.1 Leptonychotes weddellii | reverse complement strand
TATAAATGGATTTACATTATTGAAATTGGTTGTATTTAAGATATGTGAGACACTTCTTAGATTTGTAAGAAACATATAATTTGTAACTGGTACATAGAAGGTACTCAATAATTGTGTGTGTGTGTGTTTTATTCATTATTTTGAATCCAAGATTTCTCCAGAATTCCTGATTTGCCTGTAATGTTTAAAACTGTTCTTTAATGGCTCTATTACTCTGGTATATAAAAAAGTTTATCATATATATATATATATATATGATGTTATTTCCTCCTAGGGGCCTATTACTGAACATTTAAAATGCTGAAGGAAAGTTTAGTGTTGATTATGGGGGACAAAACTTAAAAAAA
>NW_027699159.1:0-347 GCF_054177405.1 Leptonychotes weddellii | reverse complement strand
AAAAAATTCTATAATGTGTCAAAAAAAGATTTCTTGATCAATTGCATGATTACTTTTAAGAAATCTTAGAAAATTTCCATCAGAATTTATACTTAAAGGCTTCTGAATAAAGTAATAAAGTACAAACAATAGCCTTCTTTTTCTTTGTCTTTGATTTTTTTTTCTTTATTTCATTGTTTTGTTCTTTACCACAATTTGCAACTAGTTGAGAGAAAACCAAAGGAACTTTGGAAAGGCAAATAATAAGTATAACTTAAGGTTTATTCAATAGCTGAAATTTCACTCTGTTCTGAATCTATACAGATAAAATGTATATTTTACAACCCATCAAGAAATCTGTAAGTCTA
>NW_027699158.1:0-347 GCF_054177405.1 Leptonychotes weddellii | reverse complement strand
GGGTTTCTGTCTGGGGGGCTGCCCTAAATTCCTTTCCCTGTTGCTACTGGTCTGAGAGTCTGTGCCCCATCCCAAGCACGCGAGGCTGTCGCTAACCAGCGGTGTAGGATCCCCACGGCCAGGCTCCGTCCTGCTGCCATTTATCCATCAATATCTGCCCATGGAATCACGGTTCCCTGCTTCATATCTAGAAACCAACTGCCTGCGATCTTCTGTTTGTAGAGATCCAGATTTATCTGCTTACATCTCAGGCTGATTTCATGGGTGTTCAGAGTGGTCTGGTAGATATCCAGCTCAATTCCAGGGACCAGTTGGAATAGGGTCCTGTTCTGCTCTGCCATCTTTTT
>NW_027699157.1:0-347 GCF_054177405.1 Leptonychotes weddellii | reverse complement strand
GGGTGCGGTCGCTGTGGTGTGCCTTGGCTTACTGGGTCCTGCCTCTGTGGATCTGCCATGCCCGCTGCTTGAACCACGTGGCCACCTGCCGCTGCCAGTCCTTGTGGGAATGGGGCTTCGAGATCGTGCCATTCTGGCTGGGCGTCGTGTCCAGGCCTCCTCGAGAGAGCACGGCCCAACTGATATCCGTTGTTTATTCAGAATTCCTTCGTTTTCTCACTCACGTCCTTTTTCTCTTCCAGAATCCCATCCAGGGCATCACACTACATTCTGTCATCTCTCTCTTTAGGTTCCTCTGGGCTGTGACAGTTTCTCTGACTTTCCTTGGTGTTGCTAACACTTTCTTT
>NW_027699156.1:0-6443 GCF_054177405.1 Leptonychotes weddellii | reverse complement strand
TTTTCAAGCAAAACTGTTTACTAAGAGTTAAACACTTTATTTGTACTCTCAGTGGATAGTTTAGCTTCAACTGAAGATGCTGGAAAATTCTCAGGAAGTGAGGCGTGCCTCATAAAATGAGATATTTTTCTCTATTTTAGGATTATTGCTGAAGTCACAAAGCTTCGTGGTTTTTGAGTTTGGTATGTTTCCTGTGCTTTTATCCTTTCTGAAGTACATCAAACAGAAATGATAAAGAAAGGCACTCCAGCATTGCTCTGACCTGCTGGGATATCTCTGGAGAAATTTTGGTCGCTAAAGATTGCTTCTCCAACTTTGGAAAAGAAAAAGTTAATTTGGGATAAGTCAAGATAAGCATGTAGCCTTGGTAGAAGTCTGTGTGACCCCAAAATATCAACTTCTAGCAGCCTTACCCTTGGCTAATCTTAGCCAGCAGATTTCTCCGAGGTTGATACAGCTCAGCAGAGAAGCAGCCATTGAGTCTGAGACCTGAGAAAAGAAAATTTCATAGATTTAAGGTGATTGGGTGCAGTGGAGTGTAAAGTATCTAAAAGAAAAAGTGAAATTTCAAAAAGTCTGCACCCTCCTAGATTTTGCATAATGAGGATTTTGAGAGCAATAGATAATCACCATGTAATTGATTTCATTCGTAGGGAATTTGAAATACCAGTAGGAAAAACACATTTACCTTTATTTTTAAAAGTGACTGTTTCTTGCAGTGGTTTGAAGAGGTTTCTTATAGATTGGATGCAAATTATATCTGCAAAATGTGATGGAAACAGGGATTTAGCAGGAACATTCTTCCTAGCTGCACCTGTGCTCAGTCATAAACAGCATAAAGGACCCCAGGAAGTACCATCTACTTACCACCACAGCGGAAGGTAAACAGGGCAGTCCTTGGGCAAAATTGTAAGGCACAGAAAGTAAGATTTTTAAAAAATCTTTTTTTTTTTTTAAAGATTTTATTTATTTATTTGAGACAGAGAGAATGAGAGAGAGAGAGCACATGAGAGGGGGGAGGGTCAGAGGGAGAGGCAGACTCCCCGCCGAGCAGGGAGCCCGATGCGGGACTCGATCCAGGGACTCCAGGATCATGACCTGAGCCGAAGGCAGTCGCTCAACCAACTGAGCCACCCAGGCGCCCCAGATTTTTAAAAAATCTTAAAACTTCTTTGATATATTGGAAGGACCTCTTTAAAAAACAACATTCTCTCCATTATCAAGGCTCCCTCTCCTCCTTAAAAAATACCCAGAGGTGTCCTTACATCTGCCCTCCTAATTAGCTATTTTTAATTCAGTGTAAATGAGTGTGAGTTGAGTTTCTCTTACTGTATAGTGTATTTGTATTGGTAACTATTTCTCTAAACCTTTGTTTTTTTCATTAGAATATAAGCACCATTAAGATAGGTGGTATTTTTTAGGTTTTGTTCTGCCAATGTATTCCCCAGAGCTGTGCACACAGTTGGTGCTCAAAAGAATCTGTGGAGCAGATTTGAATTTACGATTAAATTATTCAGAAGTAGAATGCCTGATTTCGTCTTTAATTTGGTTTGACCACTTTAGGATGGGGTGAAGCACAGAAAAATTGAGGTGGACCACCTTAGATGACTTTGCAACTGGATAAAGCAAAATCAGCTCCATAAATTTTTAAGTTACGTAGGTGGAATTCTACCACACAACCTTGGTTTCTTGAGATGGGAAAGAAAAGCTGTGGGCGCCATCTGGTGGTAAATATGCCACCCCGCCCCAATCTCCGGGCCTCTTTGTCACGTGCCCGAGGGCCTATGACACTGGCCACTAGAGAGCAGAATATTGAGATACACAGCATCTGACCTGTTTTGGTGACTGGCTTTCCACCTCACTCCTGAAACCTGGAGGTGCCCCTCCCTTGAACACTGCTCTGCATGTTCTCCACTCCCATTTACATTCTTTTTCCTGCTCATGCAAGGATCTTGCCTTCTGTCCGCATGTCTCTCCTTCCTTTCTTTGGCTACAGGGTCCCCAGGGCTGGGAAACAAGAATATGATCTCATTGCCAGCTATATATTGAATATGCTGTATATTTTTATCATAACATAGGCCTCAAACCTTTCAGCACTATCTATTGCATATGGTGAAATTTATGGTTAACTTCTGTTCCTTGCACATTGACTTTATGAGAAATACGATGAGTTTCATCCTTGAAACATACTCACAAGATCAGCACTTTTATTAACAATTGAGGAAATTTGGACAGAGAGAAGTTTCTGGTTATAATCTAAATTCCTTAGATGTGACATGAGTATTCAGAGTTACTTCTAGTCTAGCAGTTTACTTAGTCCTTGAACTAAATAGGAGGGACATTGTTAAGAAGAGTTTTTTAAATGTGTAAGATAATTTGTTTGATTTCTTATAAAGAGTTCACTCTGGGGACGCTTGGGTGGCTCAGTTGGTTAAGCATCTGCCTTCGGCAGGGGTCATGATCCCAGGGTCCTGGGATTGAGTTCCGCATTGGGCTCCTTGCTCAGCAGGGAGCCTACTTCTCCCTCTCCCTTTGCTGCTCCCCTGCTTGTGCTCATGCTCTCTCTCTCTGACAAATAAATAAATAAAACCTTTAAAAAAAGAAAAAGAGTTCACTCTGCAGATCAAAGAAACAGAATTGATTTTTGACCTAACATATTTAAATTGGACTAGTTAAGTTTAGAATATATATAAAAGGCAGAAATTCTTTCTGTTTAGAAACTTGTAATTAATCGTAAAGAGGAGTGATTGACTTGTATCTCTTTCAGCTTCCTGTTTCCATCCCTTTTCCTATGTTCCTGTTCTGGGCCAGCTCATGTGTTTGGAATATTGCTCATTCAGTGAGGCAGGATTTCCATGTCAGCACCACACTGCTCTATTGTCACAGTCTAAACCCAGCCCCGTTCATTCAATCGATTACTTCATCCCACAGGGGACTCGTTGAAGTAGTGGAAACCAGAGATTCCAAATTGGTGGCCAAGGGGGTGCATCTGGCCCTCAGATATATTTTATTTGGTCCACATATCACTTTATTTAAAAAAAATTGAGCCAGTATTTATATATTAGGAGAGTTCTCATAAAAATCCTGCTTTCTAGATTCTTAAAAAAGCAAAACAAAACAAAACTAGGCATACTGGCAACAATTAGCTGGAAAGGAGTATCTGCTGACCTGTTCATTTAGGCACATTCTTTCCAATCAGCCATAGTTTGCATCACTCTGTATTGTGTTCCTGACCCTGAGACTAAAGTATTCCTTTGCAGTATTGAAGAGTGAATATATGACGCTGGAATGTTATAATTCTTATGATAGGTCCACTTTATTCCACTCCACCTATTACCCTATAGAAACCAAGGTCTGCAAACTGTTGTAACAGTCTCTACCTCTGGAAAGTAGTTCATTGGTGTAGCCCTTGTCTTTTATTAACCCAAGAACTCCTTCTGAAATGCCATCTCACCCTTAGGTGAGGCAGTAATCTGGTGACCTTCACTAAGAGAAAAGGCATTTCTCGGGCATAGGATTTGAAACCACTCTCTATTCCAGTGATGCAAGATCAAATCTCTAAAGGAGCAAGGTTTGCCTTAGAGATGTGAATTCCATCTATTTCCCACAGTCTCTAGATCTCAGGAGCCTCAGAGGTGGCTCAGGATGGTGTTTGAGGTTCTTCATACTTATGGTTAAGAACCTCGCTCAAGGTCACACAGTTCAGAGGAAGAACCAGTATTCAAAGTCAGGTCACCAACACTCTAAATCATTGTTCCCGGAGCTCCAGAAATATTTGTCAAACGCACAAATGAATCTCTAAGGTAATAGATAACATTATCCATATCATACAATTATAAAGATTAACTTAGAACCTCAGAAATAAGAGAATTGCCTTGATTTCTCTCTCTTCTTATCACCCCTGACTAATTGATTTTGTTTTCATGATGCATCTCAGATCTGTCCATTCCTTCCATCTGCACGGTCACCACCTGAGTCCAAGCCGTTACCATCTCTCAGATGGCCTGATTCAATAGTATTGAACCAGTCTCTGTGCTTCCACTCCTGTGCCCTCTGCCATCTCTTCTCCACATGTCAGTTACTGTGCACTTTGCACTAATTCTTAGGGCTCCCAGGAAAAATTTCAGAATCCTTAATGTGGCCCGCAAGTCTCTGCCTGGCCTGCCTCAGCCTGGTCTCCATCCTTACCTATCATGGCACTGCACGTCCCCTAGAGCAGCTCATTCTGCTTCAGGGCCTTCCTAGATAGTGCCTGGGATACTCTTTTATTTTTTCTTTCTTCAAGTTTTTATTTAAATTCCAGTTAGTGAACATACCATATAATATTTTTTAAAAGATTTTATTATTTATTAGAGAGAGAGAACACAAGCAGGGGGAGTGGCAGGGAGAGGGAGGAGCAGACTCCCCGCTGAGCAAGGAGCCCGACTCAGGGCTCCATCCCAGGACCTGGGATCGTGACCTGAGCCCAAGGCAGACACTTAACTGACTGAGCCACCCAGGCGTCCCCATACCATATACTATTCGTCTCAGGTATAGAATTTAGTGATTCCTCACTTATGTACAACACCCAGTGCTCATCATTGATAGTCTTATCCCTCTTTTTTTTTTTTTTTTTTGCTTACTCAGCCCAAATTGATCCTTTCCAAAATTCCTTAGAGAGATTTTCATCACTCTACTTTAGTTCTTTGATACATGTATACACACACACGCATACACACACACACACATTTCCTCACCATGCTTTGCTTTTCCTTCATATTACTTCTCACTCTTTGTAGCTGTATAATCAATTAATTGTATTACTATTTGATTGTCAAACTCCTGAACAGGGACATGCCTCTGTTGCTATCAGTGCCCCAGCACTGAGCCCAGGCCACTTCCTTAACAGATATTTGTTCAGTTGAATTATATAAGGTATGTGCAGGGACATGGGCTTTCCAGAAGGCTGAAGAGGAAGAGGTAGAGACATAGTTAGTGTACCCAGGTACAGACTCTGATTCTCCTTGCTCCAGCTAAGCGGCCTTGCTGATTCTGAGTTACATTTCCTTTAATGGAAGTACTTGATAATTAGTATAGAGAGCCTCCCAGAAGAATATAAGCTCCGACTGGAAAAGACTGTGGCCCAGCAAAATTGGACAATTTCTTGGATCACACAAGTGTCCTTGCCTATGAAGGGAAGTGGAAAAATTTGAGGAAATACAACTGAATTAGTGTGGGATTAGTTGTAGGATTGAGAGTGCTAATCAAAGCTGACTCTCTTGTTTATGGTTTTCTCAGGTCATTTTCATACTTCCCTGCTGTAGGTAGTATTATCCGCACTTTGTAGTACAGATACAATTCAGGTATCCCTCACAGCCTGACTTTCCATTGGAGAGCTAGTAGTTGGGGAAGACCCCACTGAGCTGGGTTCTTTCTGCTCTGTGTTCCACTCACTTCTGAGAAGTTTATTTTCCCTTGGCGAATTAGGGTGGAAAATTAATTTAACCTATAGGGCATATGAGAGCTACATAGAAGAGTGGGATTGTCTTCTCCAGCTATTCTGTAACCTGTGGAAACACTGAAGTACAAACAAAAAAACAGTTGTTTCAGATAGAGTAGAAGTTTAAAATGTAACTATAATTATTAAGCTGTACACTTCTCAGAGTAATAGTACCCCACTCTTAGAAAGTATTTGCTAGGGGCGCCTGGGTGGCTCAGTCGTTAAGCGTCTGCCTTCGGCTCAGGTCATGATCCCAGGGTCCTGGGATCGAGCCCCGCATCTGGCTCCCTGCTCGGCCGGGAGCCTGCTTCTCCGTCTCCCACTCCCACACTGTTCCCTCTCTAGCTGTCTCTCTCTCTCTCTGTCAAATAAATAAAATAAAATCTTTAAAAAAAAAAAAGAAAGTATTTGCTAAAATATACATATCATGAAATTGTTTTTCATTATCCCGGTACTTAGAGCTGTGAGGTATTAGGTGTCTTTGAATACTGACATTTCCCTTCTTGTTCTATTGGCACATTATAATTTAACCTGTTGCCAAATTATTACCAGTTAATCTTGGTTGTGTGCATACAAGGAAGTAAACAGAAATTTGAGGCTTAATCTCTTCCAAATTCGTATGGACTCCATGAGATTCCTGGTAAGTTTCTCGATTTGTTTGAAAGTCTTTAAGACTGAATGTGTAGTCTGAGTTAAGAATAACACACAAAGTTAAGAATAGTTGAAGATGCTATTGTTAATGGCTAAGAAAAACTAGATTTAGCAACAGTTGAATGAACAGGTTCACAAACAGTTACCTGTGACCATGTGTGGTAAACCCAACTACTGAGAGTGGAGTAAAGTAAAACTTTCCTTCATAGGTATTTATGAATGAAGCAGAAGCTTTCTGGTCATGTCATTTCTGTATGTGCGTGAAATTTCTGAAATGATCATCTTCATATTAAAAATTGGAGTCTGTGGATCC
>NW_027699155.1:0-347 GCF_054177405.1 Leptonychotes weddellii | reverse complement strand
CGGTTGGGCGACTGCCTTCGGCTCAGGTCACGATCCTGGAGTCCCGGGATCGAGTCCCGCATCGGGCTCCCTGCTCGGCAGGGAGTCTGCTTCTCCCTCTGACCCTCCTGACCCTCCCCCCTCTCATGTGCTCTCTCTCTCAAATAAATAAATAAAATCTTTAAAAAAAAAAAGAGGAGACACTAAGCGTAGTCCCTGGAAACACATCAGTCTTTCTGACGTTCCCCTTGTCGGGGCTTGGTGGCAGACCCGTGAGGGGGGGCCAAGGGGCTCCTTGAATGGCGCGGACCAGGAGCTCATGAAGCCGCATTGTTGGCCTCTGTGTCCGTCACTCTTGTCACTCAGCT
>NW_027699154.1:0-347 GCF_054177405.1 Leptonychotes weddellii | reverse complement strand
ACTGTTATGTTAATCACCATACATTACATCATTAGTTTTTGATGTAGTGTTCCATGATTCATTGTTTGTGCATAACACCCAGTGTTCCATGCAGGACGTGCCCTCTTTAATACCCATCACCAGGCTAACCCATCCTCCTACCCCCCTCCCCTCTAGAACCCTCAGTTTGTTTTTCAGAGTCCATCGTCTCTCATGGTTCGTCTCCCCCTCCGATTTCCCCCCCTTCATTCTTCCCCTCCTGTTATCTTCTTCTTCTTTTTTTTCTTAACATATATTGCATTATTTGTTTCAGAGGTACAGATCTGTGATTCAATTCAATTGTCTTGCACGATTCACAGTGCTCACCA
>NW_027699153.1:0-347 GCF_054177405.1 Leptonychotes weddellii | reverse complement strand
TGGTGGGGGGTGTGAGGGATGGGGTGGCTGGGTGATAGACATTGGGGAGGGTATGGGCTATGGTGAGCATTGTGTATTGTGTAAGACTGATGAATCACAGACCTGTACCTCTGAAACAAATAATACATTATATGTTAAAAAAAAGAAGAAGAAGATAGCAGGAAGGGAAAAATGAAGGGGGGCACATCGGAGGGGGAGACGAACCATGAAAGACTATGGACTTTGAGAAACAAACTGAGGGTTCTAGAGGGGAGAGGGTGGGGGATGGGTTAGCCTGGTGATGGGTATTAAAGAGGGCACGTACTAAATGGAGCACTGGGTGTTATATGCAAACAATGAATCATGGA
>NW_027699152.1:0-347 GCF_054177405.1 Leptonychotes weddellii | reverse complement strand
GCCAAGACCCTGTGGCGACCTGAACAAACCTCAGGAAAGCTATCTGCAAACAGTCTGAATCTTTGCTCTTCAAAGCACTGCAGGAGAATTCCTGGGTCAGGACCAAAACACAGGGGTGTGTCTTCTGTTGACTGGCCTAAGAGCATAACCTAGCTGAACAATGCCGTTCCTGGGGTCATTCCAGCTGGTCCAGGCACAAGTGTAGCATGATCTCATCAAGAGGATGGTTCTTCATTATCATCCCCTGACCCAGCCTTGTGATAGCCCCTCCTCACATCCTGAGATAGCCCTTTCCTCACCTTCCTGTGGTAGCCCTTTCCTCACACCCCGTGAGAGCCCTTTCCTCA
>NW_027699151.1:0-347 GCF_054177405.1 Leptonychotes weddellii | reverse complement strand
CACCTGACTCTTGATTTCGATTCAGGTCATGATCTCAGGGTCCTGGGATTGAGTCCTGCGTTGGGCTCCCTGCTCAGCGGGGAGTCTGCTTTTCCCTCTCCCTCTGCCTCTCCCCCAAGCTTGTGCTCTCTCTCACACTCACCCTCTCTCTCAAATAAATCTTTTTTTTTTTTTTAAAGATTTTATTTATTTATTTGACAGAGAAAGAAATAGCAAGAGCAGGAGCACAAGCAGGGAGAGTGATGGAGGGAGAAGCAGGCTTCCCGCCGAGCAGGGAGCCCGATGTGAGGCTCGATCCCAGGACCCTGGGATCATGACCTGAGCCGAAGGCAGAGCCACCCAGGCGC
>NW_027699150.1:0-347 GCF_054177405.1 Leptonychotes weddellii | reverse complement strand
CCCAAGCCCTGCGGGAGAAGCCCCCCGGAATCAGCGGATGCCAATCCTGCAGGGCGCTCCGCGGCTCTGGCCACTCCTCACCCACAAAGGGGTTAAACCCCACACAGCTAACAGCTCTGGAGCTCAAGCTAATCAGAAGTAAAGAACTAGGGCGCCTGGGTGGCTCAGTTGGTTAAGCGACTGCCTTCGGCTCAGGTCACGATCCTGGAGTCCCTGGATCGAGTCCCGCATCGGGCTCCCTGCTCGGCAGGGAGTCTGCTTCTCCCTCTGACCCTCCCCCTTCTCATGTGCTCTCTCTCATTCTCTCTCTCTCAAATAAATAAATAAAATCTTTAAAAAAAAAAAAA
>NW_027699149.1:0-347 GCF_054177405.1 Leptonychotes weddellii | reverse complement strand
GAAATCTAAACTTTGGGTGTATAGTTATTTATTTTCAGCCAAAACAGCTTCTATCTAAGACAAGAGCCTTTTAAGAAACAGGAAAAAGCTGAACAGGTTTATGTTTCTCTTAAAATAAGTAAACTGATTCCAGGGTCAACAAGAAAAGTGGTCCTGAAGTTTCACTTTCTGTATGCATTAAAAAAAAAAAAATCTCAGGTTAAAAAATGACATCAGGTTTGTATTAAACATAAAAATACAGAAAATAAGGTTCCTGGAAGATTTTAAGTGCATTCCCACGTGCCCTTCTCTAGAACATTCCCCCAGGAGAGCAGTGCATCCCATGCCTGTCTTTTTGACACCCTAGG
>NW_027699148.1:0-347 GCF_054177405.1 Leptonychotes weddellii | reverse complement strand
GGAGTAGGGTAGGTGTTAAATAAACCAACATCAAATGGCAAATGAATCTTTGTGCTCTTGGAGTCAGGGCCCAGCATATTGCAGGTGTAAAATAACTGGTTCTACTTTTGCTGAATAAATGAACGGGTTCTCCATGACATGTTGGATCCCATCCTTGCTTCGGTATGGTGTCAGCACATGGCCCTTGGGGTGGATGGACCTGTGTTTGAATGCAGGCTTCTCTACTATTCAGCTGTGGGCATGGAAGTCTTCTCCTTTTGAAGCTCATTTCTTCATCGGTCAACTTGGGGGGGTCTTCATTAGGGGCTGCCACAAAGAATCTCACGGTTGATGGTTTCAAAGCCCTC
>NW_027699147.1:0-347 GCF_054177405.1 Leptonychotes weddellii | reverse complement strand
TTTGGCTCATATTCTTGTCAACTTGTTGTCTCTTGTCCTTTTGATAATAGCCATTATGACAAGTGTGAGGTGATATCTCTGTCGTTTTGATTTGCATTTCCCTGCGATTAGTGATGTTAAGCACCTTTCCATGTACCTGTTGGCCATTTGTATGTCTTCTTTGGAAAAATGTCTATTCAGAGCCTCTGCCCAATTTTTTTAAAAGATTTTATTTATTTGAGAGAGATTGTGGGTGAGCATGCATGCACACACACACGTGAGAGAGAGAGAGAGGGAGAGCAGGAGTGGGGGCAGAGAGCGAGGGAGAAGCAGACTCCCTGCTGAACAGGGATCCCTAAGTGGGGCTT
>NW_027699146.1:0-347 GCF_054177405.1 Leptonychotes weddellii | reverse complement strand
TGAGGTTCTTTTTGGGAAAGAAAAAAAAGACATTTCTGGCCCCCAAAGAAAAGCTTTAGGGATGGGGATATGGTCACAGTTTGCTTAAGCACTTTTGAAGTTTTTCACATTCTGATAATATTGATATGATACATTTAAAGGGAGGCAGGGTGTGAGAACATGCTTTTCTATTTGAATTGACTCTGGTATTTAAAGCAACGTTGCCCTCCTCCACCCGGGCGGGGGCGGGGGTGCTGGGGAGTGGGAGATCCCGCTCCCCCCCCCCCGCCCCCGCCACTGGGATGGCTTGCTCACCCCACAGGCGTCTTTCTGGCCACTCTCAAAGCCAGCACAGAGCATATCCTCGA
>NW_027699145.1:0-6444 GCF_054177405.1 Leptonychotes weddellii | reverse complement strand
CATGGACTAAATGTATGCAAGAGAATATGAGCAGCCTATAGCTACGTAAATTTACAAAAGACTGAAATTTCCCAAAGGAGATTATTAATTTAGGAATTGAACATGAGCCCCTAAGAGCACTGAAAACAAAAACAGAGCTAGCAATTATTGTTTTAAAACTGTTACACAGATAACTCTTCTAGTTAAAATTTAACATCCAAAAAAGAAGGATCTTCCTGAGGCAATTATTAAACAATTCTTCGTAACCCAAATCTCAAAAATAAATCTATAATTACAGAATATGAAATAGCTTTCTTTTTGAACACAGTTGATAGAAGCAACTTTTAAATAGAAAACATCTAGTTAAAATCACCTCATACTTGGGGGGCGGAACCCAAATATGAAGCCATGGGAACAAGAAGCCACCACAACCAGTTTTAAATGTGTGCGACTGATCAATGCCCACTGCCCTCACTCACCCACCAAGCAGTGTCAGCTCCTCCCTTCTAAAAGAAAGCCAATAGGAGACAAAAACATTCCATACACATTCCTCGTGTACCAACCAATCAACAACAGTCTCTCTCAAATAAATAAAATCTTTAAATAACCCCTGGGTCAAAGAAGGAGTGAAAAAAGAAATTAGAAAGTATTCTGAACTGAATACACATAACATGTTAGAATTTCTGAAGCCCTGCTATAGTGGCACTCATATGAGCATTTACAGCACTGAATGTATACTTTAAAAAAGAAGAAACGTCTTAAACTGATGACCTTTCGCTTCACCTTAAGAAATTAGTAAAACAGCAGTTAGTTTGATAACCTTTGGTTATGTAGAAAATCTGACAGAGTTTTTTAAAAAGCTACTAGAACTAATAAATGAACTCATCAAGTTTGGAGGACAAAGAACCATTATACAAAAATCAACTGTATTTCTACATATTAGCAATATTAGTTGTCTGTTGCTTTACCCAGATTAGAGAAGTTTTCTGTTATTATTTCTTAAAATAAATTTTCTTACCCCTTTTCTCTCTCTTCTACTGGGACTCCTACACTACAAATGTTGTTACTTTTGATGGAGTCACTGAGTTCCCGACATCTTGTCTCATTTTGCATAATTCTTCTTTCTCTCCCTTTATTGCTTTCCATTACTTTGTCTTCTAGGTCATTAATTTGTTCTTCTGTTTCTTCCAGCCTGCTGTTCATTGCACCAGGTAGGTTTCTAATCTCATTTATTGCACGCTTCATCTCTGATTCTTTTTTAATTCTTTTATCTCTGCTGTAAGGGTCTCACTGATGTCTTCCATTCTTTTCTCAACTCCAGTGAGTATCCTTATGATCACTGCTTTAAATACTCCATCAGGCATGATATTTATATCTGCCTCACTTAAATCTCTGGCCCCATGGCCTTATCCTGTTCTTTCATTTCAGATAAATTCCTGTTTTCTCATGTTGTCTATGTCTCTACCAGCTTCTCTGTGTTAGAAAAGCCAGTTATGTCACCTGCTCCTGAAGGTAATGGACTTATGAAAAAGACATCATGTAGTGCCCAGGGTCTGGCACTTAGGGTAGTGTCTGCAGTGTGTGCTGCATGCACTCTGCTGTTGTGTTCTGGCTGCTCTATCCTTTAGGCCAGTCATCTGCAGAGGATCTCCCCACCTACTGTGGGCAGTGCTTGGTACCTGGCTGGAATGTAGCAACTTTTAAATTCGGTGTGCTCTGGTGTGCTTGTGAAATGAGACCTGTCACCACCTCCACTGGAACTGAGTTCCTCCTGAATCTGTTCAGGAGACATGGTGTGGGCAGGGGTCTTCTGGGGGGGGGGGGGAAGGCCTGCTGTGCTGCAACTGAGGCAAGAATGATTGATCAGGGCAGTTCCACTGGAGTGCAAGGCGATGGCTTGGTGTAAGCAAATTAGGCAGCCAGTGTCAGAGCTGCACCACTTCCCACAAGAGGCTTTGTTTCTGCTGAGGGGCAGTGGAGGAAAATGGTACCAGCCGGTTCCTTTGTTCCTAGAGAAGTATCTCCGTGAACACTGCCTCTCAGGGACATGCTCTGAGAAGAGTGAGTAATCTCCCCACTGTATGCCCCAGGCACTGTTCAGATCACTGTATCCATGCTGTATGCTCCCGGGTTGTTTATCTGCCTTCTCTCCAAGAGCAGCACAGTGCCCTATAGGCTCTATCCCAGCTTAGCCTGATGACCTTTAGAACTCCAGGCTTTAAGCCCCCCTAGTTGTAAGAACTCATGAAATTCAGCCCTTCTCATCTTCCAAGCCAGTGGATATTTGGAAACGTTCTCTTTGTGCATTTCCATGTACGCCTCTCCTGCCATTCTCTATGACCACGAGTCTCTCCCTCCATAACAGCCACAATCTGTTTCTCTTCTAAACCACATCTCTGTTCTTCTACCCTCTTCGATGTGTCCTCTTCCCTCTCTTTAGTTGTGGAGTTTGTTCTGTCAGTCTTCAGGTATTAGGTGAACCTAGGATCCTCTTACTCTGCTACCATCTTCCTTTCTCTTAAGACATTTTTCTAAGATATGCTTCAATTACAAATTATTACAACTAGGCAAGAATGCCTTCAACTCAGGTTATAATACCAGCGTCCTGGGATGGAGCCCACATCAACTTCCCTGCTCCACGGGAAGCCTGCTTCTCCCTCTCCCACTACCCCTGCTTGTGTTCCCTCTCTCGCTGTGTCTCTGTCAAATAAGTATATAAAATCTTTAAAAAAATAATTAATTATTATTAATGTGGGGAGGTAAGTAAAACCATCTCATCTTTATGTTGTATCACACTGCTTTCCCATATCATACAAACTGGATTTGAAATTTTTATGGCATTCAAATTGCTAATCTACTATTTGTCTGCGATAACTCAATTAAATACTACCTGATATTTTATAGCTGTATTCTTGAAATAATGTAATGAAATGTTTATTCCATTATTTCTTTAGCTATTAAAGAACATATCTTTCTATTTAAAGTAAAAGAAAACGGATACAGGGGCGCCTGGGTGGCTCAGTTGGTTAAGCGACTGCCTTCGGCTCAGGTCATGATCCTGGAGTCCCGGGATCGAGTCCCGCATCGGGCTCCCTGCTCAGCAGGGAGTCTGCTTCTCCCTCTCCCGCTCCCCACTCTTGTGCTATTTCTCTCTCTCACTCTCTCTCTCAAATAAATAAAAAAAAAAAAAAAGAGAAGACGGATACAGAAAACTGTATTCTGAGAATGTAGGATCTGTGCCAAGAACAGGATCAGCACCTGTGTTATACAGAAGAACCAGGTCAAAATAGTATGTAATTGTGAATTACAAGATGATGGATTACCAAGATTTCAAAACAGGAAAGCTGACAGCCCAGAGTTCATCTTTTCCTTCCTGGATGGTGCAATTTATGGTTAAGTCTAAGCTTTACAATAAGTTAATAAAACATAATGAAGTAACTAGTAGACAGCAGATCCTATGACCAAGATTTGATGGAAACGGATGTGGGAGGCACTGAGTGAGAGATGAAAGATATGAATGGAGAAAAGAAACAGGACTCTATCTTTTTGAGTCTGACTTCTCATCACATCATGGAGTCAGCAAGGGATAAGCTGGTAAAAGGCTCCTTCAAGAAGCAAAAAATTTCTACAGGAATAAAGTTAAGTTCTACTATACTTTTATTAGTACAGAAGTGAGTGATAAATTTGCAAGACGACTAGGGAAGAATTCTCATAAAATTTGATTGGGCAGTGACATAAGGATAGACATATAGATAAATGTATTAGAATTGACAATCTAAAAATAAACTGTCACATTATGGTGAATTGATTTTCAACAAGGGTGTCAATTAAATGGAATAAGAATAGTCTCTTTAACAAATGGTAGTGGGACAAAGTAATCAAATTAGACCTCTACCTCATAGCATATATACAAAATTAACTCCATATATGAGAGCTAAACTTATAAAACTCTTAGGAAAAAACATATCATTTGTGACTGGATTTGGCAATGGTTTCTTAGGACAGCAGAAGACAAAAACAGATTAAGTATATTTCATCAAAATGAAAAACTTTTTTCCTTCAAATGTCACCATCAAGAAAGTGAAAAGGCAAGCTACTGAATAAGAGAAAATATTTGAAAAGCGTATATCTGATAAGGGATTTGTACTTAGGATATATATAATAACTCTTACAATAATGAAAAGACAATCCAATAAAGAAATGGTCAAAAGAATTGATTCATTCTTTAAGGAAGATATAGGAATTGATAATAACCACATAAAAAATTGACATACTCAACATCATTAGTTTTTGTTTAGTTTTTTTTTCTAACGTTTTATTTCTTTCTTTGACAGAGAGAGAGAGAGCACAAGCAGGGGGAGCTGCAGAGGGAGAGGGAGAAGCAGGCTACCCGCTGAGCAGGGAGCTAGATGTGGGGCTCAATCCCAGGATCCTGGGGTCATGACCTGAGGCAAAGGCAGACCTTAATTAATTGAGCCATCCAGGTGCCCCTCAACATCATTAGCTTTAAGAAAAATGCAAATCAAGCCACAAGATCGATGGAACTCATCAAGTGTATTGTGCTACACCAAACAAGTCAGTCAGAGAAAAACAAATACCATATGATTTTACTCATATGTGGAATTTACGAAACAAAACAGATGAACACAGGGGAAAGGGGAAGAAAAGAAGAGAAAGGGAGGCAAACCATAAAAGACTCCTAACTATAGAGAAAAAAACTAAGTGTTGCTGTAGTGGAGGTGGATGGGGGATGAGCTAGATGAATGATAAACTTGTTGTGGTGAGCACTGGGTGTTGTATGTAAGTGATGAATCACTAAAGTCTACTCCTGAAACCAATATGTTAACTAACTACAATTTTAAAACTTCAAACAAACAAACAAACAAAAAACCCCACAAGATGCCATTTCCCACCCACTAGGATGGCTATAATAAAAACAACAGATAATGAGAAACACTGGCAAAAATCACGAAAAATGAGAACCTTCAAACACTGCTGATGAAAATGTAAAATGGTGCAGCCATGCTGCAAAAACAGTGTGGCAGTTCCTCAAAGGGTTAAAAAAAAAAAAAGAAAAGGTTCAAGAGAGTTACCACATGACCCAGCAATTCCATTTGTAAGTATATACCCAAGAGAAATGAAAACATGTTCACACAAAAACTTGTCCATGTGTGTGTACAATAGCATTATTAACAAAAAGCAAAACAATCTAAAGGTCTACCAACTGATAAATGAATAAATAAAATGTGGTATGTTCCTATAGTGGGATATTATTCAGCAATAAAAAGAAATACAGTACTGACACATGCTACAAAATAGGTATAACTTGAAAATATTCTGCTAAATGAAAGAAGGCAGTCACAAAGGACCACATATTGTGGGATTCCATTGATATGAAATGTCCAAAATAGGCAAATTTACAGAGACAGAGAGTAAGTAGTGCTTCCCTAGGGCTAAGGAGAGTAGGAAAGGGGAACCTAGCATAGGTGACAGGTAAAAGATACAGGGCTTCTTTACAGGGTGACAAAAATGTTCTAAAATTGATTGTGGTACTCTGAATATGCATATTACGTTCATTTTATCTCAATAAAGCTGTTACCAAAAAAAAAAAAAATGTAGCACGTCTATAAAATTAATAGAAAACATTTCATTGCTCAAAGCACTGAGTGACTTATTTCCCAAAATTAAATGACTTTGGAGTCCCAAAACTAATTAAAAATTACCTTCTGTTTTAGCATATTAATCTGACTATCCATTTCAATTTGATTGGTTTTTGAATTTCCAGGAAAAGTAAGCTCTCCATCTTCATATTCACTTAACTTTCTCCTTGTCACGTTTAAGAGTTTCTTAAATCTGCGGAAGGTATAGAATGAGTAAGTCAGGTTCTTTAAGAGTAAATATTTAATAATTGTTTAAATAGATAATATGTTCTATCACATAAACAAATCTATAAATTATAATATCTCATTTGTCCCGATCTCACATTGTTTAAGAACATACTAAATCAATTATAATCTCAGGTAAAAAATATGAAGAAAATTTTTGACACAATTGGCAGAATTAATACTGTAACTATATTAAGAGTTCTTATACATAAGTTATTAATATTTATTTTCAGTATCTTAATATAATAATCTATTATTAAATAGTGACTATAAACCAGAGACCAGTATCCAAGGTGAAGAAGAAAAGCATACTTATCCATGAATGTTTTAAAAAGACACAAAAATACATTTTGGTACCCACTAACCACAGTCTACAAGAAGAAAAGAAAATACGTACAAAAAACATCAAAGGAGACCACTCACAAAAAAACAAGAAAGAAAAATCTTTAAAGTCTGAGTTGAGAGGAAAAATGAAGAGACAAAGCTTTAGAAGAAAGAAAATCAGCAAAGAGATAATGTGCGATGGTCTATGAGACTGTTTTAGGAAAGAAGTCACATATCTTGGCTAGGACACTGTTAA
>NW_027699144.1:0-347 GCF_054177405.1 Leptonychotes weddellii | reverse complement strand
TTGTGTGCTCTGTGAGGGAACAGAGCCTTGAGGACTGAGTCGGCCCAGGGTCGGCATCTGAGAAACGGGGCACTGAAGTGTTGGTGCCTTGATTTAAAGCCCATGCACTGTCTCTCACGTCTCCACTGCCTGGAAGGGACTGTACTTTCCTCCTATGAGTTTGGCACCAGCTGTGACTTTAGTCCTTGCTCTACAGCTTCCTGCATGGGGCGCTTGCCAGGCCCAAGACGTCAGTACCCCAGTCTTTGCTCAGCACTCAAGTCCTTTCCTCATCCAATGGGTACTTCCCCCCGATGCTTCACCGCTTCTCCTTCCCTCACTCCCAAAGTCTTGTGATTACAGGCAGT
>NW_027699143.1:0-347 GCF_054177405.1 Leptonychotes weddellii | reverse complement strand
TGGGTGGCTCAGTTGGTTAAGCGATTGCCTTCGGCTCAGGTCATGATCCTGGAGTCCCGGGATCGAGTCCCACATCGGGCTCCCTGCTCAGCAGGGGGTCTGCTTCTCCCTCTGCCCTCTTCCCTCTCGTGCTCTCTGTCTCTCATTCTCTCTCTCTCTCTCAAATAAATAAATAAAATCTTTAAAAAAAAAAAAAAAAAAAGAAACTCCATAGAAAGATTGCAGAAATTTATACCCAAGCAGTTCATGGAAAGGAAACAGCTCCTTTTCAGGGTGATTTTCGGAGCAGACACGGCATGGGCACTGACCGACAGAACAGACTGCCCGAATCCCTGGGGCAGGGTCGT
>NW_027699142.1:0-347 GCF_054177405.1 Leptonychotes weddellii | reverse complement strand
TTTAGTTTGCTTCACCATGTTAATACATGATCACAAAATGTGCATGAGTGTTATTGACTTATCTTGTACAGTACTAGGTATTCCTGTAACCACTTTTTTTTCCCCCTTGGCTGTATTAAAGCTGGTTCAGTGTTAACCAGGCAAGCATAGTTATTCACAAGTTATTACTTTATGTTTACTAATTCTGCTTAGTTATTGTTGAATATGTTCTTTTCTCAAATTATTTTCATTGTTTTCATGTTTAAAACATTTTTCATACTGTTTATCATGATAAGACTTCATGAAGTAAATAATTTTGCATATAATTGCAATAAGCACTGACTTTTGAACTGAAAAGAAGGAAAGTT
>NW_027699141.1:0-347 GCF_054177405.1 Leptonychotes weddellii | reverse complement strand
CATGCACACATGAGTGCACGCAGTCATGCATGCACATACATATGCGCAGAGACATATACACGCATGCACACATGAGTGCACACAGTCGTGCATGCACACACATGCACAGGGACATATACATGCATGCACACATGAGTGCACACAGTCATGCATGCACACATATGAACAAACATTCACACATGTGCACACACACGCACAGAGAGGCACAAACATGCATGCACCCATACACACACAGAGAAACACACATATACACAAACACACACACACATACTTACACATTTACACACACAGAGAGAGGCACACACTCTCACACACACACACAGGAAATTAGATTTTCATATTGTTGG
>NW_027699140.1:0-347 GCF_054177405.1 Leptonychotes weddellii | reverse complement strand
TTTTGACAAAACCTGTAATTTAAAACATGATTTTACTATCCTTTTTACTATTTACATATTTACTATTTACAATTTTACTATTTAGAATTTTACTATTGTTTTATCTGTTTTGTAATTTTTTTAATGATAAGTAAAACTTTAATAACTTGGGGTGTGGTTTAGGACTTAAGGTTTAATGGTCCTTTATTTTTTAATTTTTTTAAAGATTTTATTTATTTATTTATTTGAGAGAAAGAGACAGAGATAGTGAGAGAGAGCATGAGCAGGGAGGAGAGGGAGAAGCAGGCTCCCTGCTGAGCAAGGAGCCCTAAGCAGGCCTGGTCCCAGGATCCTGGAATCGTGACCTG
>NW_027699139.1:0-347 GCF_054177405.1 Leptonychotes weddellii | reverse complement strand
TATGTTTTTATGTATCATGAAGTATTTATTTAAGGTTTTTATGTGTCAATATTTGATGCTAAGAGAGGACACAAAGAAGGCACTGTGTTAAAAAATATTTTAATTCAGGGCGCCTGGGTGGCTCAGTCGTTAGGTGTCTGCCTTCGGCTCAGGTCATGATGCCAGGGTCCTGGGATCGAGCCCCACATCGGGCTTCCTGCTCGGCGGGAAGCCTGCTTCTCCCTCTCCCACTCCCCCTGCTTGTGTTCCCTCTCTCGCTGTGTCTCTCTCTGTCAAATAAATAAAATCTTTAAAAAATATATTTTAATTCTATTTTTCTCACCTTCCACATTTCTTTCCTTTTTTTT
>NW_027699138.1:0-347 GCF_054177405.1 Leptonychotes weddellii | reverse complement strand
TCAATAGCTGTTCTGGAAATTGCATAAATTAGTTCAACCGTCTTAGTCCTCGTAGTATAATAAAGACTTTTTCTCAAAATTGTAAATTCATTAGTTTCAATCTACGATTGTGCAAGAAAGTTAACTAAATCTTGACAGGTATTAGCATCGAGGCTGGTTTCTTGTCTTGGTATTGGAACTTAACTATGGTCAATTCAGTGTAATCTAAAGTTTCTTAATTTTTTTCAGATTTTTCAGATATTACTGTTGGTATATTGAATGAAAGTTCTTTGCCATTCATGCCAGATAGGCCACTTGAAATGAAAACACTACAGCTTTCTTTAACTATATTTTCTTCTTCTACTGAA
>NW_027699137.1:0-347 GCF_054177405.1 Leptonychotes weddellii | reverse complement strand
GTCCCGAGCCACAAAGCAGGAGGACACCCAGGCCCTTCTTGGCACCTCGAGTCTGGGTTGGCTGAGAGGCAGTGGCCCATGGTCCCCTGGTCCTGGCCCACAGCCAGGGTGCGGGGCGCCCTTTGGGCAACCCAGGGCTGGGTGGGGGTCTGCGAACTTGGAGGGGGCGCTTGTCCTAGAAACACAGCTCAGCTGCCCGCCGCCCCTCCCACCACCCCAAGAGCCAGCCCCTTCTCCGGCCCCGGGCACAGGTGCCGATGTGGTGGGAGATGCCAGAGCACAGAGCAGCAACGGAGGACGCAGGCTGGCTCAGCAGGAAGCACTGGGGGCAGAGGTGAGCAATCGGG
>NW_027699136.1:0-347 GCF_054177405.1 Leptonychotes weddellii | reverse complement strand
AGCTGAGTAAAAGAAACCAATCTGAAAAGGCTCCATACTATCAGATTCCAACTCTAGGACATTTTGGAAAAGGCAAAGTTGCAGAGATAATAAGATCAATTGTTGCCAGGGGTTTGGCAGAGAGGGAGGGATGAATAGAATGGAACATAGGGGGGCGCCTGGGTGGCTCAGTTGGTTAAGCGACTGCCTTCGGCTCAGGTCATGATCCTGGAGTCCCTGGATCGAGTCCCGCATCGGGCTCCCTGCTCGGCAGGGAGTCTGCTTTGCCCTCTGACCCTATCCCCTCTCATGTGTTCTCTCTCATTCTCTCTCTCTCAAATAAATAAATAAAATCTTTAAAAAAAAAA
>NW_027699135.1:0-347 GCF_054177405.1 Leptonychotes weddellii | reverse complement strand
TCACCACGCTACCCCATCCCCCCACCCCCTCCCCTCTGAAACCCTCAGATTTTTTCCTGGAGTCCATAGTCTCTCATGGTTCGTCTCCACTTCTGATTTCCCCCCCTTCAGTTTTCCCTTCCTTCCCCTGATGTCTTCTGTGCTATTCCTTATGTTCCAAATATGAGTGAAACTATATAATTGACTTTCTCTGCTTGACTTATTTCACTTAGCATAATCCCCTCCAGTTCCATTCATGTCAATATAAATGGTGGGTATTCATCCTTTCTGGTGGCTGAGTAATATTCCATTGTATATATGGACCACATCTTCTTTATCCATTCATCTGTTGAGCGTATCTTGGCTCC